>NW_027611672.1:2012529-2267786 GCF_964261635.1 Lissotriton helveticus | reverse complement strand
GCTCTTTGAGAGAGGGGAACAGGTTGTCAAGTAGTTCCAAGTTCCTGTCTGTCGCTTGAATTAGGACAATCCCGTTGTTGTAAATAGTGATGGTGGCTCTGCCTGGGAGGAGTTGGGACGATGTGATGGCGAGTGTTAGTCCATGTGCGGATTTCCTGGTGGTGGAGACGGTAAATAGGGTGAGGAACACTTTTTTCCATTGAGCTCTGCGTGTGGTGTGGAAAATGATGTCGGTGTTCAAGGGTCCATTGACCGATGAGAAGTAGGTGTCGGCAAAGGGTGTTTCTGGGTGGGACCTAAGGAAGTCGTGTTTAAAGCGTTTAGCAGCTTTTTTGGTGAGCACGGAAGGGTAGTTTATTTTATATGTGTGTTTGCCGATGAGCTCCATGTTGGTATGGTAGCAATGTAGCGTGAGGGGGGGTGAACAATAATGATATGCAGGAGCAAGATGCACATGCAAACACAACACGTGCTGGATGCATGCTGCCAATGCCAACCCCAGGTTACGCGGATCAGAAATGACCCTAGGGAGCAGAGGTATCACTAGTGAGCGACTGCATTATATATATGAGGTAGGTAGCAGTCAGTAAATTACAGGAGAGAAAAACTGAGAAATGGGTGCAGGTTGCAGAATTGTGTAGAGTAGTAGTGCAGAGTACAATTGGAGGAATAGTTCTGAAAAACTATAGACCTAAAATAAATGCGGTAGCATAACAGGAGATATTGTGCAGAGTAGTGCAGTGTAGAATTGGGGGAAAAGTTCTGTTAACAAGTAAACCTATAAATAATATATAATGAATATAATACTTGTAAAGCAGAATGCAAATGCAGGCAGTCGGTTACATGACACAGATAGGTGTGCATCAGAGTACAGTAGATCGAAGATCCGTAGTTCAAAGTACAGTAGTGGTAGTAGTAGTTGGGCTTAGCCTAAAGAGGTGAGATCTTAGTGCAGCTCCGATAGTGAAATAATTGATAGCCCAGCAACAATGACTAGTCCAAGATGGTGGTCCGAGAGAGAGACTGTACAAAAATGGCCGCCACATAGGGGGAAAGAGACATTAGTCCTCTCTTTATTGTTCATGCTTTGTGAGCAGGGAGAGCAGTTTCGTTTTCACACTGTGAGGGAGTCTCATCCCGAGGGAGCCTCGTGGGCACCGAAGGTGATTTATGGCCTTAGTTTTTTGTTTTTCAGACCCCCGCCATTTTGTACAATACAGTTTTTGGAATGACAACCGGGAAATGCACATAAATACCTTCTTTTGTTGTTAAGGCTGTGCTTAGCTCTCGCGGGTCCGCTGCACGCTAATGTGACTCCCCAGTGTCTGCATCTGATTAACAAGCCGGCGTCCCCAGCCCCTCTCAGCCCTCCAGTCCGCTAGGGTTCCTCTACTGTGGAGCGGGCGGGAGAGGGGGGGTGTTCCAATGTCATGGCCTCGTCCCGGTGCTGCGACCGGTGTCTTCTGAGGGGGGGGGGGTCGCTGCTTCAACTCGTGAGTGGAGGCGGGGTCCGGAGTTCGTCCTGGTGCCGGCTATCCCGCGGTGCTCCGCTGCTGCGAGTGTTGTCCGTTGTTGTTGCCTCGTTCCCGAGTAGCGGCCAGCATCTGCCTTTGTTCGGGAGTGGGGGAGGGGTCCGGTGCTCGTTCCGCTTTGGTCCCGGTGCTGCTGGGGTGATCTGTTGATTGCTGGTCCCAGAGCTTCCACTGCGCCGCGAAGGGGGTGTCTGGAGTCCTCTGCTGAGGAGGTGCGAGCCGAGCGCGGGACAATCTGCAGAGCCGACTCAGCAGGCTCCCCGGAGCTTCAGCTGCGCCGCGATGGGGTGTCTGGAGGCACGCATCCAGTGGCAGGTTGCGGGGCTCCGCAGTCGACAATCACCGATGAAGAGTGCCGGCTCAGCGGGCTCCCAGTTCCTCAGGGTCTGACCTCCTTCATCAGGTCAGTCTCTGTCACGGTGGGTGCGCGAGGGCTTGTGTCCAGTGGCGGTTCAGCCGGCTCCCGCAGCATCAGGCTCCAACCTCCGTGAGCGGACCCCTCGGGCAATCCAGTTACTTGCGAATCCAATTACTTTTGCTCCAGTTACTTTTCTGCTTCTCGTTCCAGCGAGCTGGTGTGTGCTAACAGGGATAAAGCCCAGTATGGGATCCCCAGCACTAGGAGATCTTCACGGGAGCTCCGTCCAGGCGGCCATCTTGCCACACTATAATCACCATAATGGCTACACTGAAGACTTGGAAGTTTGGTAACAAACTTCTCAGCACATTAAACCCACACTGATGCCAGTGTGGGATTTGATGTAAAAGGCACAACAGAAGGCATCTTAGAGATGCCCCCTGAAACTCGACCAACTCCTAGTGACTTGACTGAGTGGCTGCTTAGGCTGCCACCACTAGACATGTTTCTGGACCCCTGGGTCGAGAGCTTGCTGCTCTCGGGGGCCTGAAACAATGCACATCCTGGGAAGAGGTGCCAAGCCTCCTCCCCCAGGATAGGCAGGGTTCACGAAGGGGAAGCTTCAAAGGCATGCCGCCTTTGTGAGATTCTCCAGACCATTTGCCGCTTTCAGCAATGGGTCCCCACTGGTTCTACCCCCCACTTTGGGTGGGAGAACCGGCGGGAAAAATAAGTGCGGAAGAGACGTGTGCCCACCTCTGCCAACTCCACCCCTACGGTGGGGGAGGTGAGGTGAAGCACAACCTCGAATCCCCACCATCTTGAGGATGGGGTACCCAGCCAACCAGGGACAGGCTCCTGCCCCCTCCCACTGGAGAGTGACAGAATAGGGAGTGTACCCACCCCAGGGAAGCGACCCATTGGTCCCTGCCCTTTACCTACCTCTAACGCCCCTAAATTTAGTATTTAGTGGCAACCTGAACCTTCCTTCCTCAGATCCAGCAACAACAAGAAAAGAAGAGGACGAGAAGCCGTGCAGAGCTAATAAGAGGACGACGCCCACTGACTTGGCCTCAGCCCTACCGGCCTGTCTCCCCTCGAACCTGCTCCTGCGAAAACCCCGGCCTTTCCAGCAGCCAGCAACCTCACAAACCCCGGAGGACCTGCCTGCCTTCATTTTCAAGACTGTTTCTCCTGTGAACACCGGACATGTTTAAACTGCAGCTTCTGGTGCCAGCCAGAAATCGAGAATCCAGCCCACTCCACACCCGCCGCACCCGACCCGAGCTCGAGTGGAAAAACACCACAAGGAGGTCCCCCCGGTGATCCTGACCCGAGATCCGGCGACCCATGACTTGCCTCAAGCCTCCAGAAGATGTCTGTAGCCTCAATCCAGAGGACCCGACGTCCAAAGGCACCCCTACATCCGACGCCCCACGGCCATGTGTGCCCAACCCAGCGGTGCCTAACCAACCTACAAGATCCCAACTTACCACTCGCAGTGGTGGTCGCTCCTGGAAGATCCTCGTCCACAAGTCTGCAGTGTTTCTTTGTCCCTGGGAATATCCATTGAAATCAACAGGGCACCCGACCTCAAAACAGCCCCTGCGCCCGTCCGCCCTAGTGCCGCTGAGGGTGCACCTTTGGTCCCCAACTTTCCCAGAGCTAAACCCTAGGAGCTGTGCTCCCACAATCCTGTGGCCTGCTTGCCAGCCGCCACCAAACGAATCCCCCCTATCCTCCTTTTTTTTATTTGCAAGCTGATGAGGAAGACATAACAAAATACATAAAATGAGATACAAAGTATAGGTAGCATGGTCATGACAAAAGCTATTTTCATTTTCCACTTGGAACACATTGCAAAGTAATTCATCTTGTACATATATGAATGATAATAACGGAGCCACAAAAAAAATGTATATCAGTAAATCAAAAAAAAAACATTTTTTTTTTTTAATTGTCCGCTGAAGAAAAGAGAAAAGAGACATGTATATCCCTTTTCTCCTCTTCTCCGCCTTTAAGCAAACACAGGGCCTTCGATAAAGTCGCCCCATATTTTCTCAAATTTTTTTTGTGAGCGAGCACCTCTAAGGTTAGCTAACCCGAGTTCCAAGGAGCGAATTTCGGCAACTAATGACCACCATTCCAAGATGTTAGGAGGTTTGGGACAGATCCAAGCTCTAGCCAATGTAAGTTTAGCACAGGATATAAGAATTGGTATCAGAGCAGGTTGGGGTAGGGAAATAGGATATAAATCAAGTAGTACAGTTGATGCGGTAAGAGTAGGTAGAGATATCTTTTTGATTTTTAAAACTTTAATTATTTCCCCCCAAAAGTCCTTTAGCATTGGACAGGAAAACAGCATATGTTCTAGGTCTGCTGCGTAAGCAAGGCATTTGGGACATTTAGTGCGGTCCCCTTGAATGTTGTTGTGGTACCACTTTGAGATCTTTTCCGGTGTATAATATAGCATACAAACTGTGCGAAACTGTTGTAGTCTTAAGCTAGATGAACGTACAGCATTGTTGATGTTAGCTAAAGAGCATATAATTTGCTTAGACGTTATGTTTAAGCCAATTTTACTGCTCCATTTTTGAGCTAATTTTGAGCAATTGTCAATTTTAACAGCACAGAAGTATTTGTATGCCTCGCTTATCACTGATTTGTTTTTAGTGGAGTATAAACAGTTCCAAATATCAGAGTCTAGGATATTAAGTAGCTGTTTCTTTCTGATTAGGAAATCGTATATTTGTATATATTTGAACCTCATGTTTTCCGTCAGATTGTAAAGGGTTTGTAGAGTATGAAAGTCTAGAAACCCTTGTACACCATATAAGTCCCCCAAAGTATTAATAACATGGGTTGACCATCTGCAGGCCATTCCATCGTTGAATATTCCCAGAAGACCAGGATTGTCCCAAAGCTGTAGTTTCGGATGGTAAAAAGAAGTCTTGCAGTAGACCAGAATGTTAGCCCATATCCTGATACTGTCTTTGGCGGTCTTAAATTTCACCCTTTTATAATAATTAGGGTCGTTAGCTCGCAGTAAAAACATATTAGACTCATATTTTATCATAAATACATGAAAAAAGGAAGTGTCTTCCCTATATAGCAGAGATCGAAGGCGCCTAATAAATGAGGACCAAAAGTATAATTTAACATCTGGAAAGTTTAAGCCGCCTTTGTCTGTGCTATTTTTAAGGAGCTTCAGCGATCTTCTGGCTTTTTTGTATCCCCAAATGAAACTACTAAAAATCCCGTCAAGCTGTTTAAAAAAGGAGTTGTTTAGAGCAAGTGGGATAGAACGAAATAAGTACAAGAATTTGGGAAGTATCTTCATTTTAATGAGGTTAATTCTGCCGATTAAGTTCAAAGGTAATCTATGCCACTTTTTTAATGTGGCGGTGGTATATTTAATTAGTTCATTGCAGTTAAGATTGTTTATTTCTCGTATTTTCGAGGTAATTTTTACACCTAAATAAGTAGCAGTCTTACATATCTCAGGGACATTTGCTGTTGGTGAGTAATTAGCTATAATTTGTGTTTTGTTTGAGTTTAATTTATACCCAGATACTTTGCAAAATTTAAGAGCCTCTGTGTTAATTCCTTCTAGAGTCTGGATAATGTCAGAAGAATATATGGCAATGTCGTCAGCATATGCCGTTATTTTTAACACCTGTTCATTAGATTTAAACGGTATAATTTTGGGTTGTATTTGAAGGGAGTGTAAAAATGGTTCAAGTGAAAGGGCAAATAATAACGGTGATAGAGGGTAGCCTTGACGGGTACCCCGCAATATCAGAAAATCTGTAGAGGTCAATCCCCCATAGCTAATACAGACTGAGGGGTTATCATATAGCGCCTTTATCCATTTTAGAAAATGTCCATTAAACCCCATTTAAGTCATAACACGCCATAAGTAGTCCCACCCCACTCGGTCAAAGGCCTTCTCGGCATCCAGTAATATCATACCGAGTGGGGTGGACTCGATCTCAGCCACGTCAAACGCTGTGATAGCCATATTGACGTGTGTGGTAGTGTCCCTCCCAGTAACAAACCCTTGTTGCTGTGGGTTAACCATTTTGGGCATAAGGGGAGCCAGCCTGGTAGCTAAAATTTTGGCAAATATTCTTGCGTCCGTATTGATCAGGGAAATGGGTCTATATGACCCTCTTTCCTCTTTTGGTTTGCCTTTTTTAAGAAAGAATATTATTTTGGCTCTGTTCCAAGACTTGGGGGCCTTTCCGGTTTCCCCAATCAATTGCATTACCCGTAATAGTAGAGGTGCGATTTCCTCTAAGCAGATTTTGTAAATCTCTAAAGGGATTGTGTCTTCTCCTGAAGCCTTTCCTGAGGGTAGAGCAGCGATAGCTTGACATAGTTCTTGTCCAGTAATGTTTTCCGACAAGAGACCTGATTCTGATTGACTAAGTAGGGCTAAAGGGAGCTCATCTAGGTAATTCTGTATTATAATTTCGTTTGGAGTGGATTCTGGAGTATATAAAGTCCTATAAAAATCTGCAAATTGTTCCAGTATGTCATAAGGTTGATCATGTAATAGATTGTCAGAGCCCCGAATGTTAGCAATTATAGTACAGGCTCTATCGTCCGCTGCTTTATATGCCAAGATTTTCCCAATTTTGTCCCCGCCCTCATATTGTTCGATCTTATATTTGTGTATGGTAATACTGTTTTTTTTAATAAGTTTTGCTTTTATTTCTGATTTCAATTGATTTAATTTAAGGCCTATTTCTACTGCCGTTGGCAAATTGAGCTGTAGTGCAGTAGACAGCTGTGCTTCTTGAGCAGAGATACTAAAGATCAAAGACTCGTTAAGTTTTTGACGTTCAAAATTTTGTCTGAGCACATATCCCTGCGTGAATCCCCTGATGCTTGCCTTACAGGCGTCCCAAACTGTGTTACATGAAGCAGAATCTTGGTTGATTTCTATAAAATCAGTAAAATGGGTTCTTAGCTGTGAAATATAAGCAAGATCTGTTGTCAGATGTCTAGGAAAAGAAAATGATCTGGGGCAATTGTTTATATGTGAAGTGTCAAAAGTCAGCATTATAGGATTATGGTCGGATGAGATTCGGGGGCAGACCTCCATTAGACAAGTGTTTAAAAAATTTGAGTTTGCGAAAGCCATGTCCAGCCGGGAGCAGAGTTTATGAGGTGAAGAGTAATATGTATAGCCTGGAGAGTTTGAGTGTAAATATCGCCATGCATCTTTGATGTTATGAGTGCGGAATAGGTCTAAAATTGAGGGTCTAGTTTTGCGCATCCGTTGGAAACTTCCTGGCCTAGTAGTGTCTAATTGGTAATCCATGATGCAATTAAAATCCCCCATTATAATAAGTTCCCCATCCCAGTCCAAGAGTTTTATATTCAAGTCTTCAAAGACCCTAGGTTCATCTTGGTTCGAAGCATACACCGCGCAAATGACATGTTTGTGATTTTCAATATTTATTTGAGCTATAACCCATCTGCCATCTTTGTCGTAGGCAGTTTGTAGAATTTCGGCCTTAAATCGTTTGTCTTTGAGAATCGCAACCCCTCTTATTGATGCCCCAAATGTGGTACAACAAACACTATCATAGCCTAGTTGACAAAGTAGTTTTTTATCTTTGCCAGCTATGTGCGTTTCAGAAAGCAGTGTGAGATGGGGATTGTGTATTCTTAGTTCTTCAGACACCAGACGTCGCTTATTTTTGCTATTTAGCCCCGCAACATTCCAGGCAAGACATTTTATTTTATACATTGTGAATAAAACAAACCAACATAATAGTAAACCAAGTGGTATTTTCCAGTTCTAAAGCCATGCATGAGTGAATATTTACTTAGATTTTTGACATCTGTAGCAAGTCTCCCTCTCAGGTTGCAAACACATTTTTTCAGTTTTTTACCCCCCGACCCCTCGGAGAGTCGAAGAATCCCACCCTCCACCCCCCTGTCGCCCACCCGCAACGGGAAGGGACCACCCTTCAGGTTCTGCTGCCGTTGAAGAGGCAGCTTCTGCGGCAGACTGCCTGAAGAGTCCTACCACCACCCCCTCCGAAAAACATTACATCTCCTAGAGCTTAATTTCCTTAACTATAGTCTATTAAATCAACAAAATCAGAACAAGAAAAACAAGTATAGACATAGTATTTTTAGCTGAGTAGTTAGGTCTCTAAGGTTTTAAGGTTTTAACTTTTACTTAGCTTTTACTTAGTCCAGAAAGATAATGTTCAACTTCTCTAGGATCGTTAAAGAAATGAGTAAGCCCGCCTTTCATGACTTTCAGGCGCGCTGGTTCGTGAAGAAAAACTTGCCCCCCCACAGATTTGATTGGGTCAATCAATTTGCGCAGTTCCCAGCGTCTATCCATTGTAGCTTTGCTAAGATCAGACCTGACAAATAGGGATTGGTTGCCTATAGCCATGGGAGTACTAGGACGAGCTTTCTGCCATATGGCCTGTCTCAGCAAAAAGTTACCAAAAAAAATAAGAAAAGGACGTGGGAATTTGCTCTCTTTGTTTTTTTGAATTAGGGGTAAACGGTGTGCTTGTTGGATTTGGGAATCCCAGTCCCAATCGGCTAAGTCCGGGAAAGCTTTTTGTAGTAGGCCAACAAGAAACGCTCTGGAGTCTGACCCCTCTGAACCTTCCGGCACCCCAAAGAGTCTAAAATTTGATCTTCTCTGTCTATTTTCTAAATCCTCAACTTTGAATTGAAGTGCAGTTATCTGAGTGTCATGTTGGTTTACTACTGAGTGTGTACATGTTGTCGCTTCTTCTACCCCTGCTACTCTGTGCTGCAGCTCTTCGATGTCCTGCGAAACCCCACAGAACTTGGAGGTTAGTTCTGATAAAGAAGACCGGAGTTTATTGTTATCTTCACGCAATTGTAGATATTGCTCTTGTGCTTCAGCGTGTTGATTAGTTAGTATTTGAAGTATTGTGTCAAGCTGGGTGTCTTCCTCTTCTGGGTTTTTAGAGAGGATATTATTTGTGGTCGTGGAGAGGGGTGCAGTGGCCGAGGTTGAGGCGGTAAACAGAGCTAGGGTGTTGTCATCAGTTAAGTCTGTAGTGTTACCTCTCCTCTCTCCATCTGTAGCTGGCAACCTTTCCTTGGTAGATGTCAGAATAGCTAATATAGTTGCTGGAGTAGGTTGTAACAGAGATGGACACGTATCTTGTTCAGCTATGACCTTAGCAGAAGCGTTGAGTGGTTCACTTATAGTATTGTTATCTAAGAGAATTGATCCACCTAACAGACCGGTGGTTGGATCAGGGTCCGTGGGGCTTGTCCCCGATAGTCTTAATGTCATATTTTTTACCAGCCCCTTAGCCTCTATCCATTTCCTAAGAGGGCTTTTGTCGACGGAATTTTCTTGGCAGACGCTATGTTGTTAATAACAGTTCGGTTTAAGGTGGTACTAGCTTTCACCCCTTTCTTAGTCTTGAATTTGCTTTTTGTTTTACGTCTTCTAGTCGCCAAGGGTTTTGTTGCGTTTTCAGATGGGTCAGCCGATTCTTCTTCCGTCTCAATTTCATATTCGTCGTGGGAGCCCAAGTCTGCACTTTCTTCACCTGTCACCACTAAAGAATTATTGTTTTCCTTTTGTTGTAATCTTATACTGCTGTGTCCTGTATCAGCTAAGTCAAGTGTTGGCTCGGTATCAAAAATTAGTGGTAGTTCTGTGAATTGCGTGAGGTTAGGGTTAGATACCTTAGCCTCATCAATAGTTTGTATGTTTAAATTAGTATTTTCCTTTGTAGTTTCCTTTAGTGATTTGTTTGCTGCTGTCTCTTGATCTTTTGGTGATGTATCATTTAGGCCACTATTTACATCTGTGACTTCCGGGGTTATTTTTCCAGACAAATTAGACACATCAGCTGGGCTAGCGGGGGTGTTTGTATTATTAGGTACATCAGTTTTGACCCCATCGTTTCCTATCAAAGACCCCACTAGAGCCCCCATCTTAGCTTTTTGTTTGGCAGCATTTTTAACGGTTTTTTTTAATGGGGAAGTGTTCATATCAGTCATATCAGTCTGCATTGGGGGACATATTGAAGGCTTACCGGGAGCTGGTTTTTCAATGCCTTTACGCCGCCGCCGTAGAGAAGGTTTCTTTGAAGCTGTGAAGCGCTGTCTCTCCCCCTGAAGTCTTAGAGACCGGGAAAACTGCAAAATCCAGAGGCTTGGATGGCGGGTCCGTGGCTCCCTTTGTCAGTATGAGGTTAGAAATTGAAGGCGCCAAAGCGTCATTTGGTGCGGTTGCTGCAATTGCGGTCCCCGCCCCGTACCCGTTCCTGTTGGAGGTAGGGACGGTGCTGCCGTGGCTGCCGAGGTTATTGTGCTTGCAGCCCCCGTATCCGTGGAGGAAAGAGCGGCGGTAGCTTTGGTGTTCCGCGTGATACGCGGCGGGTTCTTAGGAGACATTTCGTGTAACCACCAGGTGCGGACAGGTTGAAGACCTATCCAGCCGACCTCCGATCCGGAGAGCAGGCTATGGATCTGTGTGATTGAATGCCTAACGGTCCGGGAGAGATTCGAGAGCCAGTGCATCGGTGAGCGTTTTCTTTTTTTAAGAAGCCGATTTACTATCCGCAGTGCAATCTGTATTTCTTGTTCATACTCTGTAGTTTTAATTCAGAAACAGCTGTTTTTCTATCTCATTCGGAGGGGGTGAGGAGCTCCAGGATTAGCTGCCGCCGGCTCGCGTCCTCACTCCGCCATCTTGGACCGAAATCCGCCCCCCTATCCTCCATAGGATAACATTGGGCCTCAACACTATGCACCCGGCCGTCCTAGTGCTGCTGAGGGTGCAACAACAGTGCATCACTGACCCTAGGAGATCCCCTGAGTCTAACCCCAGAACCTTAACTCCCACAGTCAATTACTTACCTGAGAACCGTTAACCTGTTTTCCCTCCATAGGATAACATGGACACTTTTTCTCCAAAATGTTTCGAAGTGTGGAGTTTTGAAATCTAAAAATATTACTTTAAATTGCACAAATAACCAAAACGTGTTTACTTACCTGTTTCAAGGGAATGTCCCAGTGATGAATCTAGGTATCCAAAGCGATACAAAAGGGGATGATGGACGGAGCGTTTGAGCAAATCAAGCACTCACCCCCAGTCATTTGATGTGGGTTTTATCCATCACCATTCTTTTGCTCACTACGTCACCCCAGTTCAGACATGGCCATATGCAAATCAGTCTGAACCTGTGCCTCATGGGAACAGTCCAGCCCAAACTGCCAAGCCATGTCTTCCCTGGACCGAAAAACAAGCATCCTGGGACGGGATTCGGGTTCATAACCCTCATCAGCCAGGCTATCTTGAATCCAGTGGCAAAGTGAGAAAGGGATTCACGTCTGAGCATACCCTGCCAACTTAGGGCGAACAAAGCGATACAAAAGGGGATGATGGACGGAATCTAGGTATCCAGCAATGAGTTAGAAAAGTTACACGAAAAGTAACTTACCTGCAATTTATTGTAGAAGCCCATTCATTTCAATGTACTGCTCCAAAAAGTTTACAAGTGTGGAGTTTTGAAAACTGAAAATATTCTTTAACCCCTTCCATGCTCATGACAAGGTCAGCTCGTCATGAGGCACACTGGAGCTGTGCTAATGACGAGCTGACCTTGTCATGAACAAGGCAAATCTGGAGAGTTCAGCACCCAGCGGGAATTGCCTTAGCACCCATGTCGTTAAAAATCATGCGAATAACCAAAACTTAATTACATAGCTGTTTCTAGGAAATGTACCAGTGCTGAATCTAGGTATCCAGCACTGAGTTAGAAAAGTAAAGCAAAAAGTAACTTGCCTGCAATTTAGTGAAAAAGCCTATTCATATCAATGTACTGTGTTGCATACTACTTCTCCCCTGTAAATCAAACAAAGTACAATTTCTACTGCATAATTGAACTGTGTTCATACAAGTAAATGATTACCGCAAAGTATTTTTATGCTTACCTGTACCAGGCTTGCTTGGTTCTAGAAATAAAACAACAGTACATTTTGTTATACAAAAACAATTGGCCTAGAGTTCAGTTCTTGAGTGTGTGAATTCATTTGCTGACTGAGTGTGTACATCAAGTGTACATCAAATGCTTAACACTGTCCTCTTATACTGCCCTACTGCTCGACCAAGCTACCACTTTAGAGAGTAAGGTTCTATCTAACTTTAACCTCTGCCTACCTCTGGAGACCCTTGGACTCTATACACACTATACCTCACTTTGGTGCAGTATACAGAGCCAGTTTCGTACAATACCTCACTGTATGTCTCTCTCAATTTACATGTGATGTTGCCCAGTGGAAGGAGCAAGCTGCTCTGGTAACTTTGTCAACTCTGGAGTCACACACCCGGATGAGGGAAATATAACTCTGCCGGGGTCTGTACTTCAGCATAGCATCTTGAAAGGTCAGAGTTATCACTACATTTTTTTAACAGGGGATTTTAACACTCATGTGTAGGGACATCATGCAAGGAGGAGTGGAAGCTATGGGCTGTGCACGACAAGCAGGCTTACACACGAAACATACTCCCAAGGGTATTGAGCTTAACTCCATCTTGCTTGAATTTGATCTAACATCTGTAATAAATAAGCTGCCTCCGGGGAAAACAGACATTATTCCCACTTTTATTGCGAGAGGGTGTGAGGCCGTTATTGATTTCACCTTTGTATATATCCCCTTTTACTCTCTGGTTACCGATTTTTCTGTGCAGGCGAGTGAATGCAGTGACCACAACCCATGTGTGTCTCAACTGGCTGGACCCGAACATTCGGATTCACCAAGGTGGGCGGGGGGGCTGGTGTCCCCCTTAAAGAGGTGGAAGCGGGAAGGAGTGTAAAGTGGGGGTGTATTGTCCCAGAGCTACTTCACGAGTCACTTTTAACTCGGTGTCGCAGCGAGTTTGCCACCTGTCTCGACGATGAGGCAAGTGCTCCGGACATCATGGGTGCATTTGGATCCATGTCTACTGTCATAAGGAAGTTACTACGGGCCCCGGGTGGGGGCCGTAAGCAACCAGGTCCACGATGGCTTTACTCACGTGCTCCCAGGCTTCCAGGAACCTGAGACAGGCCTTAGGTGTTAAGCCCCGAGACCGGGTGGCGGTCAACGGACTACGAAGAGCATATAAGGCTGCTCTAGCAACTCGCGAGTCTGTCCTGAAGGAGGAGGCCTGGATCAATTTAGTGGAGGCTAGTACACTGTGTAATAGCTCATATCTGGGGCAATATTAACAGCCCATTTATATCTCGAAATAATGCTAATTTACTGGATGCCTAAATCACAGAGGACGATTGGGTAAATAATTTCGAGGGTATCTTCCAGTCGGATACTCCTCCAATTGAGGGGCAGGAAAGGGTAGAAGGCAAGTCGGAACGTATTTTCACCACGCAAGAGGTGAGAGCCAGTATTCTGGGTCTATCTAAAAACAAGGCCCCCGCGCCAGATGGGATCCCACCAGATCTCTACATCGCCCACGTAGAAACCTGGGTGCCTGTCCTCACAGCTGTTATCAATGCTGCAGTCCAGGTTGGCCGGACAGATTCTTGGGCTTTATCGATTATAGTCCCGGCATTTAAAAAGGGATAACGGGACAGTGCCTATTGTTATAGGCCCATTTCTCTGCTGGACTCTGTGGTGAAGGTGGTGGGCCGCATGGTACTTGACACACTTGTATCATGGGTTGAGGAAAACAACTTTTTGTCTGATATCCAAAACGGCATTCACCCAGGTCGTTCCACTGTGGAAGTGTTTAAACCTGTACATGGTTCTGAACAAATACACTGTGGCTCGTTCCAGCCCCATATACCTAGCCTTCATGGACCAGTTCTCAGCATTCGACTGTATCAATAGGTCCAAGCTGTGGCAGGTGATGTCCTCCATTGGCATTGACAGTAACATAATTTTATTCACCGTGATTAAACTGTGGTTGTCCGCTATTCAAAGGACCTGAAAGTGTCCAGTCAGCTTGACATCAAGAGAGGGGTGTGTCAGGGGTGGATTTTAGCATCCTTTCTTTTTAACCTATTTATTAATTCTTTAGAGAAGGCCCTCTTGGTCACAAATGCGGATTGTCCCCAGGTAGGCAAGCGTAGCCTGCCAGTCCTCCTAAACACGGACGACGCAATCCTCTTGGCGATAGCTAGGTGCCTACATCTTCTTCTGAATTCTTTTAACCTGTTTATGAAGGACTTGGACCTTTCGTTTAATCATTCCAAGTCGTTCATTATGCAGGTGGGACCTCGTAAAGCTAAGCAGTTCACTTTTAAACTCTGACTTTCATCAATACCGAAGACCAATGTTTTCTCTTATTTGGGAGTTGTGTTTGACAATTCCTTGAGTTGGTGTCCTTTGCTTACTTGGAAAGGGGATATAGTGAACGCTTTTGCAGCTGTTTTTAACTTTGCCAGCAGAGTGGGAGAGAAGCCAATAGCGGCTCTTTTGAAGATATATGAAGCCAAATATATTTCAAAGGTTAGTTATGAGAGTGAGATATGGGGCCACATTGGGGTAGGGGCAGTGCAAAGTGCTGAAAACTCTTTACTGCGATGGGCTCTTCCTGTCCCACAAAGCACCCCGTTATATGTCGTGCAGGATGAGTTGGGGATGCCTTTCCTCTCAGATGTACTGGCTTTCCGTCCCCTGGCGTTGTGGCTTAATATTTGGGCTAATTAAGAAAATATACTTAGCAAAGATGTCCTACGGGAATGCCTTTCACTTGACCATGTTTCAAGCATCCGATGGCTCCAGTATATAAGAGTTGGTCTCTCCAGGGTAGGTAGGAACTATTCGCTAACCCTGAGAGCATATGTAAGAGAGACCTTTCTCTGGTCAAAGAGTGTTTTTTAAGAATGAGCTGCTGTGACAGAGAGGGAAATGAGCTGTGTAAGCCTAGTGTGCGTAAGTACATTGTGTTAAAAACTGTACCAACCAACAAACCTTATCTTCTAGGGCTTAAAAGCATCCATGATCTTTTTCTATTGACCCGGTTTCGGCTCAACCTCTTCCATTACCTCATGGCACACCCTCGCGGCTTCCACAGAGGCCTGTGTCTCATGCCTTGTGGCTGCAACGGTGAGTGGCCTCAGGACATGATGCACTTTATAATGTTTTGTAGTTTTTCTGCTGTCCCTAGATAGTTATTTATTATTCCCATTCTCAAAAAAGCGGGTGTTAGGAGGGTGAGACCAGCTCTTATCTTTTTACAACTCCTCTCTAAAGACACTGGTTTGCATACGCTTAACTTTTTACGGGTCGCTGTTCAGGTCAAGCTGCGATTAACTTCTGTACTGTAATTCATGAATTTTTATCTTGTGTTCTGATTAACTTGGACATAAATATATTTGTCAATCTGTAACTTGGAAGATGTTTTTCTTTTATAAAACCGAATAAAGTTTGTTGATAATAATCACTAGGGGATTCATTTACAGGGTAGCATGGTATCCCTCACAATAACTCCAGGAGTCACAGTCCACACAATGTACATGCGTTGTTCCCCCTACTTCCAACCTTACATGTACCCCTAATCACCTGTTCAAACCTCTCCCTGCTGATGCCAATGTGGTCCTCCGTCATCCCACAGACCATATTTTTGGCCCCTTTGAAACTGCCCATACAATAAAAATACTGCAGTTGTAAATACATATCAACTACCATTTGTTGTGTTTGAAACATTTTATTGAATAATAAAACCTAATAAACATAAGCTGATTATTAAAGCAAAACAAAACATCAGTTGCCATACACATAATAGACAAAAGTTGTACATAAAGATCAACATACTGTAACACAGCAAAGTTATCTAGAGCATAATTCCTAATTTCGGGAAATCTTTAAAGTTCAACAATAGAAACGTTCATAAAGAACAGGAAAGGAAACAAAGAAGGTGGGTTACAGTGATTTCATTAATGGAATACTTCCTACATATAGAAAAATAAATACAAATTATTTTCCTTAAGAAATAACGTCCTCACATTAAGATACTAAGAGATATATATTGAACAATTAACATTTCATATGTAATTCAAATTCAATTTGAATATTTTAACCTCCTCAGCATTATTTGACTCATGATTACAACCTGAATGCTTTCTGGAAAGGAACCACCTCATGGCGTTCAAAATCACATCTTTTCCAACAATAGGATTCAAATGATTAACATGAATTTCAATTCAATTTATTGATTCAAGCCATTTTGGAGATCAACAATTTTAAATATATACAAAATCCATACACTTTTGTAAAATTGTCAGCTAAACTTGAATTCAATCCACCTTTTGATTAAACACTTCCTATTCCAGCAAGCATCATAGGACCACTTGTTGTTATCTTCGCAATTAGTGATAATGTTTCGGTTGGCAACAACAATAAATATGTTTAGAATTTTACCTCCAAAAGCAAACACATGCCATTTCTGAATCATGGTGCACAATAAAATGTAGGAACAGAAGGGCATCTTTAGGTATAGCATTCATTACGGTTTGACCAGGCTTGAAACTAGAGTTCCTGAACTTTTGGACATTTAAATGTCATATTTTAAAAGAGTTCAAACACCCAGCACGAGCTCCATGAAAAATAGAAGACGAGTGAAAATGTTATGATAAGTAATCTATTGATGTAAAATACAGTGGTCAGGCAATGCTTGTTGATCTACTCTATTCAGATTTTAACTCCATGGTTTGTTCAATAAATTGACTGAGCATAATACTTGAAGGTCCATCTCTCAGATCAGTTCTATTACAGTTTTAGTTTCGATAACACTAATGGAGATCAATGATAAATAGATTTTAAAAGCCATGGGTGAAATTGATCCTTGGTCTAAATCTAGATGTGAAATAATTTCTATTAAAAAAAAGACTATAAACTAACTAAGCTAGACGTGACTTTATAACTGGTTAATTAAAAGTTTCTGGAGGTTTAGTATATATAAACAACTCCTTTTTTCTATGGTGTGTCATAAAATTGATTCTCAAAATTTGGGTAAGAGTACACAACGTCAACAAATTCAATACTGCTTTTAGATCAATTTATTTTTGAAAGCTTGAAGTGAAAGACAATTCTAAGTGGCATTTGCTTATGAGTAGGCGATAATGACTATTGCTGGATGACAATGTAATTAGCATTTTTTGTATAAGATGTGTTAAAAGTATGGGTAGGGAAAATGGCTATTTTGGCCAAAGGCTGCCCTTTCTATATGCATGCTAGTTTTAATTTGTAAACAGAATCACAATTTTTTATGTGGTACACTGTACTGTTAGATTAATCTATTTTACCCTTCTGATAAGCAAGGGATGACGATGAACCGTTTTTTCGTCCCTGGTTTTAAATGGATTCAGGTTGGAACAGACGAGGTGTTGGTTGACTTCACCTCAAAAAATGGTTGTTTCCCGCATGCTGCTTTCATGTGACTTAAATCCCTTCAGAGGAAGAGGCGGCTGCATGCCTGCATATGGTTCTCCAGTGGGGCTAGAATAGAAGCTGTTAAGGGCAGGGGCTTAGCTTCCCATTGGTGCAGCAGGTGCAGTGGCACCAGGTCCCAGATGCCTTAAAGGCCCACTGAACACTGATAACTGCTGTTTGTCACAGTTCAAACAGAGGCCTGAGGGGCCCACAGAACAATGATTATTGCTGTTTTCCACAGTCCAAATAAATGGCAGAGGTCACATTTCCTTTCTTGCCTTGGGGCCCAAGGCACACAGGCTAGGCCACTGGTTAAGGATGCAGTGGGGAAGAAGTGGCGAGACAGGTGGATTATCTAAACAGCTCGACGATGACTTCATGCCTGGGTATTAAAGTATTCATTACAATTAAAGACTTAAGCAGGAATAGATATCATAATATAGGACGGCTTATGTACAAATGCAGCTCGATTAGCGGCTGCCTTTAACTTCTCAGTTATCACCTCTCCTAATTTACAGTTTTATATTAGATGCAGACATAAATCGTGACCTATGAATATGTTTATCTATCTTTAGGTTCAAATGACCCATCTTTTCCATATGCAAGTATCAGACAGGTCGGAAACGCCTAATGGCTTTAAACTTGATAAAGCCACATTAATCACTGGCCTTGAAATACAAATGGCAGCATTAGGCACGCAGAGGTGTATTCTACGTAATCTCATTATGTTCAGGGTACGGGAGAGTATTTAGGGCATAAAGCACATTGACAAAAACATTTCTGCCACCATAGAAATTCAATCTTCCTTGTCCTGCCCTAGTATACAAGTAGCACCCCATTCTTTGTATACCTGAATTAAATAGGCACACAAAATAGTACCGTATTTAAAGGCCCAGTTCAGAATTACATGGAAGGTGCACTGTCCCAGACCACACAACGGTGCAGTTTTCAGTGGGTGCTATCATCCCACACAGGGGCGAGCACACCAGATTATGCTGGAAAAAACATGTGGTGCCCCAACGTAGGCGCAGTTGTAAACCACCAGTCTGCTTACATAGTAAAGCGTCTAGCAGCTATTAAGTTAGGTGGCACGTTTCCCCTGCAGGTGGTTGGGGTCTGTCACCATCCTGTCAGGTGGGGGGTATACAATCAGTGCGCCTCCTGACTGCTTGTTTGCCTTTTCGCCCGTGTCAATAATACAGTGCAGTCCTTGGAGGAGTAGTCAATTTGTATTCATGAAAGACACTTGTGTTTCTCGGATGTGTAATCCCCAGATGATGCCTAAACTGTTCCCCAATGGGCTATTTGT
Organism: Lissotriton helveticus; assembly: GCF_964261635.1. Lineage (NCBI taxonomy): Eukaryota > Metazoa > Chordata > Amphibia > Caudata > Salamandridae > Lissotriton > Lissotriton helveticus. Next base: position 2,249,176 of record NW_027611672.1, on the reverse strand, counting down.
ACATGGTATTGAATTGTATGGTCTTATGAGCACTGTTAATAATAAAAAAAAATTAGTGGAGAGTTTATTGCCCTCTATGTCACTCTACTTCTAAGCACCTAATACAGCTTGTACAGTGCTTACTGTCATCTGCTCACTTGTATTATGCTTATTATGCTTAATATAAATAGTGCACAATTTAGGCGTTTGTGTCTGCCTACAACGTGGACCTGATATAAATAGCAGTACCTACAAGGTGGATGGTACAATTCAACAAGAGTCTAAGATACTCCAGCACAGATGACTTTGCATCAACATTACGGGGCATCAGTCTTGATGGCAAGCCAACTTAAAACTTATCAGTATTGTATACATTATTATCAGAGACTATACTTGCCTCTTGGATACAACTTTACAACGGAATTTTATTAATTTGTGTACAGTTGTGTGTATACAATAAAACAACCTCCCCACCATAATTGATCTGTCTATTCATCTATGTGGGATCTGGAGTAGCATGCTACTCGCCGAAAAGCACTTCAACACTTCATCAGGGGTAGCAAGCGCTATATAAATGCAAAACCTTCCCTCTTCCATCCCCCCACAATCTTTTTTAACCCAACTAACAGATCAACATGTCCAGCTCTCATATACATTTTATATTTCCCTATACTAATTCACCACTAATCATTTTTGGATCCTAGAGTAGTGCGCTACTCGCCGAAAAAGCGCTTCAAAGTTCGTATGGGGTAGTAAGTGTTATGTAAATCTAAATACATTAAAATTACTGTTTACATCGGGCTGCACTAACACGAGGATAGAATTAGAGTGGGGATTAGAGTTTATCTGCCCAGAACGAAGCATACTACAGAAAGTGTGTGAATAGTCTATATGTTATGCGCCTGGCAGAGAAAAACACAGCAGAGGTGGGAAGAAGGTAGGTAATGTGATGGTCAGACCTATGTGGAAAGAGGCAATCACTTTGGGCAGAAAAGAGGGCTTACACGGAGGACTACTTTGTTCGGATGGACAGCAAGAAAGGGAGGTCTGGAAGATAAGCCTGAAGCTCACTCATCCTGCAAGCAGAGGTGATGGCAAGCAAAAAAGCAGTCTTCTAAGGAGGCGAAGATAACAATTATGTAGGTGCTCAAAGGGAGCACACATAAGAATAAGTGAGGTCAACTTCCACTAGGGCATTACGAAAGGAGAAGGAGGAAAGAGATGAGTAATGCACTTCAGAAATCTGTTAACAATAGGATCGATGGCCATGCTCAAGAGCTCGCGGTACCAGACTTGGGACTGACCGCGTTTGATCTTCTTCAGCAATCTTTGCAGAAGTGGTACAGGAGGCCACAACTCCACTCGCAACGAAAAGGGTCGCCGAGCGAGAGCCGCTTTGGAAACTCTAACACACAGAACTGCTGACATTGAGCGTTCTCTTCGGTGGCGAATAGATCTAACCAAGGCTCTCCCCACTACTGAAAGAGACCTAGCACGACCTTCGAGTGAAGATGGCATTTGTGATCCATCATGCACTGGCGGCTGAGTTTGTCCGTCCTTGCGTTCAGTGAACCTGTTAAGTGTTGAACCACCAGAGATATGCCCTGATGTTCCAGCCATGTCCAAAGGCGAAGAGCCTCTTGACATAGGGTCCACGACCCCACCCTGCCCTGTTTGTTGCAGTACTACATGGCGGTGGTGTTGTCGGTGAACACCTGCACCACTCTTCCTTTGACAGAAGGAAGGAATGCCTTCAGTGCAAGACGAATCGCCCAGAGCTCCAGAGGGTTGATGTGGTGCCTGGACTTCGCCGGAGACCAGAGGCCTCTGATCTCCGCCTCTCCCATATGGCCGCCCCATCCCAGGAGCGACGCATCCGTCACTACTGTGAACTCAGGTTGGGGAAGGTAGAGGGATCTGCTGTAGACCCAATCCTGATTCGTGAACCACCACTGCAACTGACTTGCAGTCCCCTCCGAAATCTGAACGTCATCGGAAAGATTCCCCTGGTGCTGCGCCCACTTAAACTTCAGGTCCCACTGCAGAGCACGTATATGCCATCTGGCATGATGCACCAGCAGGATGCAGGAGGCCATGAGGCCCAGCAGCCTCAGGGTCATTCTCACAGAACACCGGGATGGAGGCTGAAACATCGGTATCATAGCCCCAATATCCTGGACTTGCTGCTAGGGAGGATAGACCCAAAACTGTGCTGTGTCCAGAACCGCTCTGATGAAAAGGAGCTTATCGGTTGGAATCAGGTGCGACTTCAGCACGTTAACTGAGAACCCCAGCAAATGCAGGAAGTCCGTTGTAGTCTGGAGGTGGGAGCCTTCAACAGCCAGTCGTCAAGATAGGGGAAGACTGGAACCCCTGATCTGCGCAGATGAGCTGCGACCACCACCATCACTTTCGTGAACACCCGGGGGAGGGGGGACTGGTAAGGTCAAAGGGGAGCGTGGTAAACTGAAAATGTGTGTGGCCTACCGTGAACCGTAGGTATTGCCGGTGGGCAGGCAAGACGGGGATGTGAAAGTAAGTGTCCTGCAAGTCCAACGCTACCATCAAATCTCCAGGGTCGAAGGCAGACAAGACCTGAGCCAAGGTTAACATCTTGAACTTCTTCTTTCGGAGGAAGCAGTTGATGTCCCTGAGGACTAAGCTAGGATGCAGGCCTTTGTCCTTCTTGGGTACCAAGAAGTAGTGGGAGTAGCAACCCCGACCTACTTCTGGCACAGGGACGCTTTTGACAAAGAGATCCATAACTTCCTGGAAGAGAAGGGCCAAATGATCCTCCGACATGGGATGAAATCACCACAAACTGCATGACCCTTATGCACTCCGCTGCTTGCGGAACTCCGCGTAGACCCAAGAGTTTTTTTGTCACTTTGCGGAGTTCTTCACTGAGGAACTCCCCATAGGCTTAATCTTATCATGAAAAAATAGATATCAGTCATTTGTTAAGAAACAAGGGTGAGTAGAAACCTTTTGGGTGGAGTAAAATTTAAGACATTATTATTGTGATTTTTTGGGCAATTAGTTGATCCTGGTGTGGATGTATTTCTCATATTTAGTGATATCTCCTTTCTGAGTATAACGTTTCTGGCTTTCCCCTCCTGTATATGGCTTTAGTCCAGTGTGAATTCTCTCATGTGAAATGACATTGTATTCAAGACTAAACCTTATCTGACATTCAGAACACACATAAGGCTTTTTTCCCCCGTGTGAGTTCGCTCATGTCAAGTGAGAAGTGATTTGTACCCAAAACATTGCTTGCATTTCGAGCACTCATAAGGTTTTTCCCCAGAGTGAGATCGCTCATGAAGCATAACACTGTCTTTCAGATTCAACCTTTTTTGGCATAAGGATTTTCTCTAGTGTGGAGTTTCTCATGGTGAAATAGCGTTTTTTTCTGCAGCTTTTCTGCCATTCAGAGCACTCATCAGTATGGAGTCGCTTATGGTTAGTGAGGCTGTGCCTATCAAATAGGAATTTCTGGCATTCACAGAAATTGGTAATGTTTTCCCCCTGTGTGCGTCTGCCCATGTAGAGTGAGATTGAGTTTAAAATGTATGCTTTTCTGGCATTCGGAGAACTGATTATTTTGATGGTGTGTTTTCTTATGGCACTTGTAACCATCTCTACCTCTGAATCTTTTCTGACATTTAGAGCACTGATCATTTTATTCACCAGTGTGGATTCTCATATGTTCAGTGAGATGAGATTTTTGTCTGAAACATTTTTGGCATTCGGAGCACTGATAAGGTTTTTCCCCAGTGTGGGTTCTTATATGCTGAGTGAGACGGCTTTTTACTCTGAAACATATCTGGCATTCGGAGCACTGATAAGGTTTTTCCCCAGTGTGGATTCTTATATGCTTAGTGAGACTGCTTTTTTGAATGAAACATATCTGGCATTCAGGGCACTGATAAGGTTTTTCCCCAGTGTGGGTTCTTATATGCTGAGTGAGACTGCTTTTTTCACTGAAACATATGTGGCATTCAGAGCACTGATAAGGTTTTTCCCCAGTGTGGATTCTTATATGCTCAGTGAGATTGCTTTTTTGACTGAAACATAGCTGGCATTCAGAGCACTGATAAGGTTTTTCCCCAGTGTGGATTCTTATATGCTCAGTGAGATTGCTTTTTTGACTGAAACATTTGTGGCATTCAGAGCACTGATAAGGTTTTTCCCCAGTGTGGAATCTCACATGTGCAGTTAGAAGTGATTTAAGTTTGAAATGTTTTGGGCATTCGGAGCACTGATAAGGTTTTTCCCCAGTGTGGGTTCTTATATGCAGCGTGAGATGTCTTTTTTCATTGAAACATTTCTGGCATTCAGAGCACTGATAAGGTTTTTCCCCAGTGTGTAATCTCACATGTGCAATTATAAGTGATTTAAGTTTGAAATGTTTTGGGCATTCAGAGCACTGATAACGTTTTTCCACAGAGTGGGTTAATTCATGTCGATATAGACTCGGTTTGATACTAAACCTTTTCTGACATTCAGAGCACTGAAAAGGTTTTTCCCCAGTGTGGATTCTCATATGCTCAGTGAGATAAGATTTACGCCTGAAACTTTTTTGGCATACTTTGCACGGAGAGTGTTTTCCCCCAGTGTGGATTTTCATATGCTCAGTGAGATAAGATTTACGCTTGAAACTTTTTTGGCATACTTTGCACTGAGAGTGGTTTCCCCCTGTGTGCATTCTGTCAAATTCTGTGAGATAAGATTTATAGCTGTATCTTTTTGGGCACAGGTAACTTTTTTCCCTAACTTCGGTTATTTTGCCTCGATTTTAGAGTCAGGCTTGTTTAGATAATGTTCAGCACTTATCTCTAAAAGAAATTGTGTGTAATCTTCTCAACACTTGAATTGAGCAAAAAATGTCGGGAAGCAGTCCTGTAACACCTGTTGAAATGTTTCTAACAGATAATAGTCTTTAGGTAATAACCTCTCCGGCAGCAACTTAATTTGTGACTGAAGTTTTTCTCAAATCTATTTGTATAGGATCTTAGCAATGCAGTAATAAGGTGTTAGTCTGATATTTAATGATTAAACTGATAAGTACCTTTTTGCACTGGTGTAATGGCAGTAACTGAGGGCGTTAGAACGTGCACAGTACTATTGTGGATCACGAGTCTCAGAACATCAGTTCCTTCTACCCTTTCTATGTTTGGTGTAAGGTTAAGGTTTGTAGTTCTGAGGATGAGGATATTATTTACATTAGATATAGCGCAACGGTGCTCCTTTAACCCATTTTTATATTTAACAGTTTTACATATCACTCCTGCACAACAGATAATGTTGAGGCGATTTACATAGAATTACAGAACAGTACACAATAAAAAGGAAACAATCTGAGATGGTCATGAACACAATATAGTGGTGAATTTTTAAGGTTTTCGCAAGAGTGAGCAGAGTGGGTCAAGGTGCCATATCCCGAGGCAGATAGTCTCAAACTTGGGTAACTGGTTAAAAATGGTTGTTGCACAAAGGTGATTTTCCAATCTTTTGGTTGTTAACGTGTCAGCTTCGGAGTCTTCTTTCAGCGTCTTTTCTTTGATGGTATCCAAAAGAAACCTTTAGTTGTAACTTTCTTTTATGTAGTGTGTGCTTCCTCTCTAGAATTACATGATGCTTTAGATTAACGTTATTCTGTCATGCTGAGGCAATTTGTCTTTCTGATAATATTTCAGAAGAGGATGCTGAAGTGGTCTTTCTACATTATTTCTGATGCTGTGTGCACAGATATGGCTTTGCTCTGGGTTAATGAAATGCAAAATTAGAGACTTCACTTACAAGTATAGTACTTTCCTCGCCACACTTAGATTTTTGGAAATTGTTTAAACGTAGAATGCTGGATGTCCTTCAGTTTTTCAAAATAATCCTTCTTATGGTGCTGACATTCAGTTGCTTAGTGCTAAATCTTGCTTTCTTCATCCGTAATTTCAATCACCTATAGTATTAAAATTAAATAGTTAATACATGTACATTTCCAAAAATATAATTTACAAGCCAAATCAATGCAGAATTTTGAAAATGTTGAGCTGTTTTTCAGACAGAGCAGAGTGTAGAATGGTAGCATGAGAGTACTTGGATGGAAGAAAACAAGTTACTTACCTGTAACTTTGGTTCCCCAGTATTGGTAACTTTCATAGAGTCCCATGCTTTGTATCATTCCCCGTCGTCGGAATGGGAGTCTCGGTAACAAAAATACCATAGCTGTAGGTACAAAAGACCAAGGAAAAAGGCCTAGGCCTCATTCCCTTTTGTAGCATATCACCCTCTTTGTGTAAAAGAGACCAAACTCAGGCCTCAGCCAATCAGAAGTGCCTCACCCCCTAGAACCTTCCTGAAGGAACCTCAGAGCCTCAGATTTTCGTAGCCGTTGTGTACTTAGACACCATATCTGTTGTAGGCTGAGCTTTCCTCGGGGAGGTGGGCGGGTGCATGGGTATTTATGAAAGTTACCAATACTGGGGAACCAAAGTTACAGGTAAGTAACTTGTTTTCTTACCCCAGTATTGGAACTTTCATAGATTCCCATGCTTTGTATCAGAGTAGCAAGCAGTTAGTAACAGAACCACATTTTGCATCATCACAATATAGCAATAGGCAACATGACAAAGATACAAAATGTGAAAGACGGAAGGTGGGAAAGAATGGAAAGCTCACAACTCATTGGAAGAGGTTCCTCAGGACAGCCTGTCCTACTGCCACATCACCTTGTTGTAGGGACTCCAAGCTGTAATGCCTGGTAAATGTGTGAACTCTGCTCCAGGTAGCAGCTCTGCAAATGTCTTTGATCTGTACCCCTGCGAAGAGGGCTGTAGAAGAAGCCACAGATCTCGTGGAATGCGCTCGAACCTTTCCAGTCAGAGGTTTTCCTGCAGCAGTGTGACAATGCAGAATGGCACTCGTGATCCACCTGGAAATGCCCTGCTTGGAAAGAGGAAGGCCCTTGCTTGGACCTCCGAAGGCAACAAATAACTGAGAGGTTTTCCGAAAACTCTTAGTACGCTCCAAGTAGAATTTCAAACACCGTTGCACATCGAGGGAATGTAATGCCCTCTCTGCTGGTGTAGCCGGTTGAGGAAAGAACGCCTTCAGAATGACCGGCTCATTCAAATGGAAGTCTGAGGGGACTTTAGGCATAAACCTCGGGTTAGTTCTCATGATGACAGTGTTTCTCTTGAATTGAAGGAAAGGTTATTGGATAGTCAAGGCTTGTAATTCACCAACACGCCTAGCCGACGTGAGAGCGAGGAGGAGAGCCAATTTCCATAAAAGGTATTTCATGTCAGAACGATGGATTGGTTCAAACGGGCCCTTCATGAGTTGAGAAAGGACTAGATTCAGATGCCATGTTGGAGGCGGTGGTCTCACTGATGGATAAACTCTGAACAATCCCTTTAGAAATTGTTTGACAATTCTGGATGACCACAAGGAGGGTCCAGAGCCAGTCCTCCTGAACCTCGACATTGCCGCCAAGTGGACCTTAATTGATGAATCGGCTAGTCCCGATTTGGCCAAGGACAGCAGATAAGGAAGGATCTGATGAGGCTTGGAAGCGAAAGGATCAATGCCTTCTTTCTTGCACCAGCAACAGAATCTCTTCCACTTAAGACGGTCAAGTCAAGTCAAGTCAAGTCAAGTCAAGTCCTGTTCGTAGAAGGAGCTCTTGCCTGAGAAAGGACCTCCTTAATCTCACTAGAAATGGGTAGGTTCATAAATTCTCGCTGCTCAGGAGTCATGCAGTCAGGTGTAGGGACTGCGGATCCGGGTGCCAAACTTGTCCCTCGGACATCGTGAGCAGATGGAGTTCCGTGAACCAGAACTGCCTCGGCCAAGATGAGGGTTATAAGGATCATCCTGCACGGCTCCACCTTGATCTTCCTGATGAGTGGGATCAGAGGTATGGGAGGAAAAGTGTAGACAAATGTCCTCAACCATGCTATCGAAAGCGCACTCCCCAGAGAACCTCGATAGGGAAGCCTGCTTACATAAGACCGGCATTTCTTGTTGGTCGGAGTGGCAAAAAGATCGATCTCTGGTCTGCCCCACTGGCTGAAGACCTCCTCCAAGACTCTCTGATTCAATTCCCATTCGTGGCTGACTGAGGATGACCTGCTCAGTCTGTCGGCGTTTTCGTTGAGGACGCCTGGTAAGTGTTCTGCTCTCAGCGAAACCCTCTGAAGGATCGCCCATTCCCAGATCTGCTGCGCTTCTTGCGACAATGAACGAGATCTGGTTCCCCCTTCCTTGTTCACATAGTGCATGGCCGTGGTGTTGTCCGTCCTGATAAGCACATGTGAACCTTGCAGGCGAGGAAGAAAAGCTTGCAGAGCCAGTCGTATTGCCCGTAGTTCTAACAGGTTGATGTGGAGGCGTTTCTCCTGGGGCGACCAATGACCGCTGACATGCAGGTCTTGCATCACTGCCCCCCAACCCTCCAATGACGCGTCCGTTGTTATCACTTGCGGAGACGGGTCGCTTGCGAAGGATAGACCTTGGGACAAGTTGTCTTGATTTGCCCACCATAAAGCTGCTTCCTTCATGCTTGGAGTGATCATCACTCTGTCTTCGAATGAACCGTGAACCTGCTGCTACTGGTTGTCTAGTTGCTCCTGCAGAGGACGCATCCTTAGTCTGCAATGGGGAATTAGTGGGATACACGATGAAATCACCCCCACCAGAGACTTGTAGCGGCGATCTGAAAGACACTTTTTTGTGCGCAAGTCCTGAGCCAGGGTTTGTAATTTGTCTCTCCTTTCCTGAGTAGGGAAGGCTCTTGAGAGCTTGGAATCTATGATGGCTCCCAGGAACCGAGCCTTCCTGGACGGGAGCAGGGAAGACTTCTCGTTGTTCAGAGTGAGCCCCAGATTCTGAAACAAATTGGTACAAGCTTGAACAGCCTCCAGCGCTGCCTCTCTGGACGGAGCTTTCAGTAACCAGTCGTCCAGGTAGGGGAAGACCTGGAAATGGTTCCTTCGCAGGAAAGCTGCTACTGGCGCCAGCACCTTTGTGAAAATTCTTGGGGCTGAACGGAGTCCAAGGGGTAAGACCCTGAACTGAAAATGTCTCTTGGCTATTGTGAATCGCAGAAACCTTCTGTGTGCTGGGTGAATCGGAACGTGGAAATACGCATCTTCGAGATCGAGCGTGGCCATGAAATCCCCCGGGTTGATGAGCTTCAAGATGTCCTGGAGAGAGACCATCCGGAAGAACAGGGAGATGAGATAGGTGTTTAGCTCCCTGAGGTCTAAAATGGGGCGCCACTTTCCTTGCGTCTTCTTCACCAGGAAAAACCTGGAATAAAATCCTTGTCCTCTTTGGTTTGCAGGGACCGGCTCTATCGCTCCTTTCCGGAGCATCTGTTGGACCTCGAGCCGCAGGAGACGCTGGTGTTGCGATGGAATGGCTGCCGGGGGCTTGGGTGGAGGGACTTGCGTGAATTCCAGGGTATGCCCTTTCCGAATGATGTTGAGCACCCAACAGTCCGATGTTATCCTGGACCAGTTGTGAAGGTATTTGGTGACCCTGCCTCCAACTGATGATCTCTTGAAGGAGGGTCCAGTAGGAAGAGCCAGGAGGCCGCTATTGGCGTTTGGACGAATCTCGTCCTCGTCCAGCCTGTTTCCCCTCATTGTAAGGCCTGGAGTAGTTGGTAGACTGGCCTTGCCGCTGTTTATTTATTTATTTATTTATTTTTTAAGACGTTTATTAAAGTTTCACAATGTAGTACACGTGGCGCAGCCTACAACCCATAGGGCCGGCCGCAACTGGAGGAGGCAATTATAAGACAGTGAAGCACAATTAACATGTATGTAGTCGCGTACCGGTTACCAAGCATTACTTGTCGTGAGCAATAACCTTCACGCTATAGTTGCCCCTGTGCACAATATATTCATAAATGACGTCATTTTTATTTTTTAAGTAAACATGAGAAAAAAATTAAAAAAGAACATTTCAACTCTGTAAACTGGACAGTTCTCATCGGTATGTCCCATTTGGCAGGTGTGTCATCAGAGAACCATTCCGCAACCTTGTTTTTGAGCCCAGGGAGAGCACTCGCTGACCTCAGTTACGTGACAAGAATGTGGGTGTAAATGTGACACGTGTGTGGCCTGCGTATGCTACGAATCGCTCCACCCACTGAGGGACAGTTCAATCTCACTTCCCATCTCTGCATCCTGTAGCGATTCGTACGGGTGGTTCTATATATCTACAGTGAGCTGGAGATAGAGACGTGGCCTGTGCCAGTCTCCTCGCCCAAGTTGGTATTCGTGTGTGCTTCCTGGTGGACAAGCCACTTGTGGGAGAGAAGAATCCAGAACTTATAAACGGGGGTGGTGGTATTGGGGGGAGGGGGTTCGCCGGGGGGGAGAGTGCATCGAAGGAGTCAATCTTCGGAGGGCAGGCGGCTAGACACCAGAACAGGCCCGTGTGTTTCCATGTCTGGGGGTGAATGCCTATCGTCGGGGGGGGGCACCATTCATTCACCTAACGCACCTTCCTCCATTTTGGTCGTGTCATTGCATGTGTTGTGGACCCTATATGAGTCCCCTGCTCGCACCTTCTCTCTGGAGGGATCTCACAAAGCCGTCCCAGAGCTGCGCAATGGGGAACTGTCGTAGGCCCGCGACCTCCTCCCGGTGTAAAGCAGTGCTTTCTGCCCTGGCCCAGTTGGTGAAGGAAGCGCACCAGTACTTAGGGACTGGCGGCTCCCTCCTCTTCCAATGTTTGGTGATCAGCCGTTTGGCCGTGATGAGGCCTAAATCCCAGAACCTGGCGTGTGCCTTGTTTAGTTTGGTCCTCCTATATAAACCTAGCATGCATGCCTCCCAAGTGTGTGGTAGTCCCGGGCCAGCGCTGCGCGTTAGGAGGGACGTCACCTCCCTCCAGTATGTGTCTAGTGAGGGGCAATTCCAGAGCATGTGTAAAATGTCCGCGCCTATCAGGTTGCATCTGGGGCAGGCCGCGGTGTTGGTCATGAAGTACTTGTTGATCCTATCTGGCGACAAGTATGCCTGGTGAATTATATACAATTGGATGGTGCGGAAGCGAGTATTGCGCGGGATGTTCATAGGGCAGGCTAGGATCATGGACCATTCCTTATCCGTCCATTCCCTCTGTCGATGGGCCGGCCACTTGTCCCGCGCCGGCTGTGTGGATCGTTGTGTGTGTAGGAGGAGAGCCTGTGCCAGCCAGTGGATGATGTGTGTACCGTTGCCCATTACATGGAGGTATTGCATTACATGGTGCATCTGCGGCTCCTCCCTAATGTCTCCCCAAGAGTCCGTATAGGCCCTTAGTATGGACGCATGAGTCAGGAACTGCCCCGCCGGTAGGCCCGTGCTCTCCACCAGCTCCCCATATGGAAGCATTGCGCCTTCCGCATACAGGTCTCCCATTGTCTCCACTCCAGCCTCCGACCAACACTCCAGAATGCGCTCTGTTACTGGTCCGTTTCTCCTGGGTGTGCCCAATAATGGAATCGCAGGGGCATACGGCTTGACTTCCCGCGTCAGTTTTAAACAGCGGAGGAAACACTTGCGGGCCACTGCCACATGCAGGGGCAGCGGGCGCGGGCCTTTGGTCAAGGGATGGAACAGTGCGCATATCTGCACGTGCGTCCATGTGTGCGTAGTGGTGGCCGTATCATCCAGGTGCGCGCCACTTAGCCAGTGCGTCACCCATTGCAGCTGCGCAGCTAGATAGTACAGTTCCATATTAGGAACTGCCAGTCCACCCTCTGTTGCTGGGGAGTATAGTTTTGCCAGGGCCACACGGGGCCGCCCCCCATTCCATATCAGGCTGCGGGCCATTGTTTCTAGGTCTCGGAAGAATTTAGCTGGGACGTATGACGGGATGTTGGCAAAGTGATAGAGCAGTCTGGGCAGCGCTATCATTTTGATTAGAGCAATCCTGCTCGGTACGTTTAGGGGCAACGTCTTCCAGAAAGCCATCTGTGCTCGTAAAGGCACGTCCCAGGTTGCCTTCCAATATGCTCTCCAAGTCCCTATATACGTGCATTCCAAGGTACTTAAAGGAGGTGGGGTACCAGGTCAGTCGGACACCTCCAAGGGTCACATCACATTCCTGTGTTTCATGACTGAAAGAGTACACTCCGGACTTTGCCCAGTTGACCCTAAGTCCTGATACTGTTTCGAATGTCTGGAAAATATCCGACAATTCATCTGGCACTGCTGCGAGGTCTCGGACGTACAGAAGCAGATCGTCTGCGTACAGTGAGATCACGTGTGTACCATCAGCCAGTGGGATTCCCCATCTCTCTCCCCGCGACCGTAGTAGTGCTGCTAGGGGTTCAATTGCCAGAGAAAAGAGTAGGGGCGATAGTGGGCAACCCTGTCTGGTGCCTCTGCGCACCCGCACCGCCTCAGAGAGTAGCCCGCCCGTTCGTATTCTGACACTCGGCTGTTGGTAAATGAGGTCCACCATCTCCTCGAACGCACCTCCCAGGTCAAATTTTTCTAGCACTGCCCCCAAGTAGGGCCACTCCACCGAGTCGAAGGCCTTCTCGAGGTCTAAGACCAGACAGCCCGATCTCGGCCATCGTGACACCGCTTCTGCCTGTACCCGGAAGAGACGGCGGATATTGCGCGAGGTGCTCCTCGCTGGCACAAAACCGTTTTGGTCAGTGTGGACCAAGGCAGGGACCTCCGTGGCTAGGCGACGAGCCAGCAGTGAGGTGAAGATTTTATAGTCAGTGTTCAACATAGCCAGAGGCCTGTAGGAGCCCATGTTGGTACCGTCTCTGCCTGGTTTCAGAAGAGAGACCAGGTTAGCTTCGTTGAGCGTGGCGGGAAGTGCAGAGTCCTCTATCGCTGCGTTATACAGTTTGAGCAGTTCCGGGATCAGTATATCGGAACAGGTTTTAAAGAATTCGGCAGGGAGGCCATCTGGGCCCGGAGACTTACCATTGGAGAGTGCGAAGATAGCTTCACGCAACTCCTCCCGCGTGAAAGGCGCTCCCAGGTTTCCCCGAGGCGCTTCCGTTAGAGACGGTAGTGGGATGTTTGCTAAGTAATCTGTGATGGTCGCCGACGAAACCCTTAGCTGTGACCTGTATAGGGCCCGATAATGCTGTACAAAGGCCTGATGTATTTTGCTCTGTGTGTGCACTACTTCCCCTATGGGCGTCTGGATGGCTGATATCGGTTCAGTACGATTCTCCTGTCTGACTAGCCAGGCCAGCAGTTTTCCGGGTTTGTCGCTGTGTTGGTGTGTCCGCGCCGAGTGCGCCGCATAATTAACGTGGCGCAGTCTCTCCAGCAGCGCCTCATGCTCCACTCGGGCCTCATCTAGTCCGGCGTCCGTCCCCTCAACCGCCTCCTGTTCCCGGCGGAGTAAGTCAGTCTCCACCCGGCGCAATTCAGTTTCTAACTGTTTCTGTATACCGCCCTGTGTCCCCAAGCAGTGACCTCGCATTACCACTTTGAAGGCGTCCCACTCGACCTGCGGGGAGGACGCCGTGCCTGAGTTGTCAGTGAAGTAATCTGCTACGCGTGCCTGCAGGGAGGCTCGGAATGGGGCGTCCAGTAGTAGGGCTGGCTGCAAGCGCCACGTGGGGATGGGCGGGTGGGGGCGTTCCCAAGCTATCAGTAGCGTGTGTGGGTTGTGGTCAGAGTGTGTTCGGCCAAGGTACTGCGAATCTGTTATGTGCAGTAACAATTCCGATTACACCATATATCTATCCAGACGGACATGTAACGAGTGTGCCCCTGAGTAATAGGAGTATATTTTGGTGTTAGGGTTATGCTCGCGCCATGCATCCTTCAAGTCCCACTGTGTCGCCCATTGGGTGAGCGCTTTAACTGCTCCCAGAGACGCGGCATCAGGCCTGGGTGGGGCCGAGCGGTCTAGTGCGGGATCCAGTACTGTGTTGTAATCCCCTCCCAGTACCCAGGGGACTCCATGCCAGGGTGCCAGTTTTTCCGAGACGTGTGCCAGGAAGCCCCCCTGTTCCGTGTTTGGAGAGTATATGGATGCTAGTACTATAGATTGCCCATCCATGCGTCCCTTTACCAACACATATCTGCCCTCCGGATCAGTCAGTGCTTCAATCATCGCGAAGGGAGTGCCTGGCTTCACCCATATGAGCGCTGCCCGGGCAAACGAGGAGTACTCAGTAGCATATAATTGTCCCCTCCATCTACGCCTCAGTGCAACCACCTCCGCCTTGTTCAAGTGTGTTTCCTGCAGAAGTGCGATTTGTACCTGGTGCCTTTTCAAGTATGAGAATATCTGATAACGGCGTGCTGGTGTGTGCATACCCCGTATATTCCAGGTACATATCTTAGTCGCCGTCATCATATATCAGCATTTTCTTCCCTCCCACCCCCACAACCACAGCCCAGCACCCATCCACAAAGTCTCCACCGCCAACTCTCCCCCGGCCACTCCCCCCATTGCACTCATGATTAATCAGGAAGACATTGAAAAGGGGGGAAAAAACATGGAATAACAATAACCAACTGTAGGGAGACTTCCCTGAAATACCAAAAGGGCAGCAGCGTAACGGGCCACTGTCCATACTCTTTAGAGAAGAGGGACAACGATTCAAGTCTAGGGGGATCGTGTGCTACCCACGGTCCTGGCGAGTCAATTAGGTGTACAGTAAGGAAGATCAAAGCCCTTCCTCGGGCCGTATGAACAACATCAGTACCCAGAAAGGCAACCCGTTTGCGCGCTGCAGAGTAACCTGCCCACCGCATCCAGCAGTGGGGAGTCAGGAGCGCCGTTACCACCATGTCTCTGGCGCCAGACAATCCCCAAGCTATGCGGGCAGTTGGTGGGTGGGAGAGAATGTACAGTGTTGCGGCGTGTTCTCGCATCCCATCCACCCCGACAGTGGCTTTATAGCCGGATAGGTACTCATTGCGCAGGTTCATGCCTCATGTCCTCAGGTCTGCGGTGGACATTACGGGCAGCGGCTGGTAGGTTCATTTGCGCAGCAGCTGCCCGGACAATGTTCACATTCCTGCCGCCTGGGCTGGGTCTGGAATGGTGTTCCGTGTGCGTTTTCAATGTAGCATGTCCGCTGTTTGAGGCGTGACCAACGGTAATTCCACCGACTGTTGGGAGTCTGGTATCCCGTAGATTGCCTCGTCATCGCTGGGTTCCACTCTTGGGCTGGGGGCTTGGGCCACGTCCGAGGTCGGCGAGGCGCTCAGTTGGGAGACCCTCCGGAGTGCATCACGTTGTTCCTGGATCATCTGTTCCGGTGGTGGGGAGTGCCTCGTCGGCTCTCCTGGACGACCAGTTCCCTGTTCCCTGTTCCTGCGGCGGCGGCGTTGTCCGCGTGGTCGCGGTCTCGTCTCGTAGCCTTGCGCCTGTCTGGGCGTTGAGGTAATACCACTATCAAGCCATTCGTTGACCTCCTCAGGAGTATTAAAGAAGTAGGCCTTGTCTTTCGCTTCTACTCTCAGTTTGGCTGGATAAAGGAGGGAGTA
Source organism: Lissotriton helveticus (assembly GCF_964261635.1). Lineage (NCBI taxonomy): Eukaryota > Metazoa > Chordata > Amphibia > Caudata > Salamandridae > Lissotriton > Lissotriton helveticus. The sequence goes on along the minus strand of NW_027611672.1, from coordinate 2,233,718 downwards.
CTTGAGGCCCTCGGTGCGGAGACGTCGTTTCACGTCCAGGAAGTCGTGTCTTTGGCGTTGCACCTGGATGGTGTAGCCCGGGGAAAACATCACGGTGGTGTTTTCGATGTGGACTTCCCCAAGTCTCCTGGTTTCTCTCAGGATCGCATCTCTGTCCCGGTAGTTCATGACTCTAAAGAGTAGCGACCTCGGGTTGGCGCCTGTGGTATGAGGTCTCGTGGGCACGTGGTGCGCACGTTCCACCACAAATTGAGCCGATAGCGTGCCCTCAGGTAGAAGTTCTCGCAGCCAGTCCTCAACTCGTTGGGTAGGACGAGGGCCTTCCCATTTTTCCGGGACACCCACGAGCCTGACGTTGTTGCGTCTCGCCCTCCCTTCGGCATCCTCGGAGCGCTCTTCAAGGAATTCCACTCTATCGACAAGGTCCTGTACCTGTTTATCCGTTTGCGTGACTTTGGGTCCAAGGTCCGTCACTGTGCTCTCCAGCGTTTTGGTACGATCAGACAGCTTCTTGTGGTCATCACGTAGGTGAGTCAGGTCTATGGTAACGCTGTCTATTTTGGACTCCAGGGACGTTCTTGTCTGCTGGAGTGATTGTTCCATGCGTTCCATGGCGGCTAGAACGCTGTCCAATCTCGCGGTCACCTGGTCCGCGGCCATCTTGTGAAGTGTTTTGTTCGTTTTTCCCGTCGGCAAAGTTCCCCCGGTGCCAGTGCGGGTTCTCACCCCTCCGGACATGTGCAGGGCGTCTTGTCCACCTGCGCGATGTGTGCGCTCGGGTGCTGGCGAGCAGTGTCCGTGGTGCCCGTACACGTTAGTGTAGTGGTTGTGCAGGGCCAACAACCACCAACAGTTTGGTTGACTCCACACACCTTGTGGGCGGCCGACGACGTTTTTGCCAGATGCCCCGTGTTATTCTATTGTGCAACCAATGCCAGGTCGTCTTCAGCCTCCGAGCGGGGGGTCCGCTGGGGTCCTCGGGTGTTCTGGGCTGGCCAAATGATACTGTGTGGGCGTTGGTGGGTCCAGGAAGACGGGGCCGCAGTTCCAATGCCACTTCCAATGACACCGGGCGGTCGGGCCTTTTCGACGTTCTACTGCGGGGTTGGCCCCCACCGTCCTCTAGGCCGCCGTCAACTCAGTAGCTTGCCCCCCCGGGCGGGGCGAGGTGTTCGCTAGGCTGGGGGTCGCGGTCAGGCCTCAGCACCGCCGACCCACTGGTGAGGAGAGGTGCCTCAGGGCCGCGACCGTGCCCGGTGTGTCCAGGGCCTCCTCCGCAGCTCGGGAGGGGGGTCTCCGTCCGCAGCCACGGCGAACCCACCGGGTCCAGTGTGCAGGGTCAGGCGTTTCAGGGAGCCAATACTGACTGAAGCTGGTTAGTATGATCACTAGTCCCAAGGTGCTACTAATGACTCAAGTTGGCTAGAATGATAACAGGTCCCAGGGGCCAGTACTAACAGGAGCTGGCTAGTAGGCTTACATACAGGTCCAAGGGGCCACTACTGACTGGAGCTGGCTAAAAAAATAACAGGCCCTAGGGTGGTGGGGTGCGAGTGGCACCAGTGACCGGAGTTGGCTAGAAGCATTGATGACCTTTGGTATTGATTAAATGCAGGATTCCAGGTCACAGGAGGCACCGCTGAATACAGCTGGCTAGCAGCAGTGGTGGCCTCAAGGAAGAAGGAATTGAGAAAGCATAACTGGATATACTGGTTTCTTTAATACCTATAATTGGTTACACATGAATGCCACAACGTGCATTGATATATTACATTACCAAATTACAATATTCTTATATTAATTTGATGTGACTGTTCGCCTTAATATGCCTGCAAAGTTACATGAATCTATTAGGGCCCAGAACCATTTTATTTACTGATGTCCATCTGCACACTTTCCTGCATCTTGTAGTAAATTGAATATTGACAAACAAGTGTTATTTTCAGAAACAGTGAATTCTGCAGCTTGTCTTTGAATCTTTTATCTGTCCCTCACGGACTCCTCACATTCCTCTCGAGAGAAGATCCTGTCTCCTACTCATTAGTGTCGTTTCAGTAACTGTTTCTATCACGTGTTCATGTTTCATTGACTTGTATTAGGAGAAAAGTGTATAAAAATACATGGGGAGCATTAGCATTATATACCCCAACTTCCTTTAGGGTGGATGCTCTCATCCATTGCAAAGACAATTGTCACTTGTTAGTTTGCTTGGCCTTTTGCTATTTTTGCATTACATTTATGATAGATTTGTTGGCTTCCCGGTGTGTTGTGTTTTATTTTACATAGGACAAGAGATGACGAGGAAAATGACAGTCCAGTATACACATTCTTCATATAAATCAACTCACAGTATACTGTTCTGGAGGTTCAGTCCTACAGACATTATCTCTAACTGAACGCAGGCACCCTAAGTAGCATGTGCATTTCAAACCAGTTGCCCTCTGATGCGGCGTCCTCGCTATTGGATAAGTCAATATGCCCTGAATTTTAGGAGGGTTACCGTATCTAGTGCACCCTGTTAGGCAGTGCTCACCTGTGGTAGTAAGATGTTAATAGGCACCTTATCACCAATGCACGGTGCAGGGCTTTGAGTTACAGAGCTCCTCACGCTGTGGAGAAGATTAGGTCACATTACCCATTATCCCATATTTGGTCCTGGTGAAATGCCAACAGATTGCTCCATGACTACACAAGGCATGAAAAAGGTTGACCTGAAGTATAGACCCCAGCTTACCAGCAGGTCCATAGGTGATCGACACTTTCACACAGTGATAGGGGCCATTAGTTCCTCAATTTCTCTGCCACTGTTTTTAATCTCAACATGGACCAGGAAGATCACATTAACTATATTGTGGCAACTGGTCGATAGTTGATCTTATATTTAGACTTTCACCAATCTCACATCTTATGACACAACATCCTCTGTCCTGCTAGGCTCATCCGGCGTACTTAATAAAAGATCTACGACAAAGTGCACTCTTGTGGTGCCCGCCAGGCATTGTAGCGTCGGCCTGGAGAGGAGTGTAGCCCAATGATGAAGCATGTCACCTTCAGGTGAGTGAAGGCAACTTGTCTTAAAAGCACTGGGACTGAACCTCCGGAACAGTATAATGTGATTTGACTGTTTTATTTTAACAAATGTACATAGCAGATATTGGCCCTTCCTTGTTTCACAAACATGATCGGATACCTGCCTCGGAGCGCACTTCTTACAGACGAGTATGGGGTTATCATGTTGCTGCTACAAGCACCTTACCTGTGCGAGTTATCGGGAACGATGCAGGGGGCAGACGCAAACCAGCCACACGTGGAGATCAATGACAAGTACTGAAGAATTAACAGAGCCTCCAAGCTGGTGACCATTACTTAATTGACCCTGAAAATAAAAGACGTATTTAGTATTCTGGTGACTCATGACCATAAAAACAAAGGTTATAAATTCAATATTATGTCAAATACTTAAAAAATTGAACTGGATGTGCTGAATCGATGTTGCCCCAGGTCATGTGTGATACCTTCCACCACTATTGCTTATGGGACTTGTAGTTTTGTTTTTCTCATTAAAAGGATGGGTTCTAAAGTCCCAGTGTTCTAAGCGATGTTAGTTAAAATCAGAGGCCTGAGTGAGGGTGAAGCATGACACTGCTCTGCTTAGCAGTGAGATGAATGACAGTTCCTCAGCCCTTCCATTCTTTGACAGACAGAGGCTCGTCAGACGTTCATATTTTCTTGTAACGAGAAAGAAACTTTTATTGCAGCTTGTGTCAACTAAAGAGATAAAACGCCTGGGAGTGTTTCATTAACTACTGACAAACATGAACAATCAAGAACATGAGTTTCTGGAAAACTATCAAGCACCCAATCAGAATCAGCCGCCCTTCACACCCAGGAATTCTTGAGGCTTTGGAGAGGGTGAATTGCACGTGGTATAAGAGGAACACTACATCGAATCAAAGCTCACTTCTCAGGTATGTACTGAAATGCCAGCCTCATGGCACACTTAGCCAGCTCTTCACCTCCTCCTCCTCAAACTGTTGACCAGCTATCAGGGCAAATGAGCCTGCAGCAAAGCATCGCTGGCTTGGTTCCACACCGGACCAGGCAATGTGGTCAACTCCATACTCCTCCAAGTCAGCATGCTCTCTGGTCGAGGCAGTCCTAACCCCACATGGATGTTCCCCATCACAACTATTTTAATGGTACTAAGTTATGTTTCTGCTAAATGTAGGAGTTAAAAAGTGAAAGATTTTACTAGGAAGTACTGAAAGAGAAATCATGAAGTTTTTCAATATTTCTGAGTCTGTCACAGTACACAGGAGCATTATTTCCTACAGCAGCAAATCGTGTATGTGCCCTGTAGAAAGCTTGTTTGAATGAAACATGGAATTTATTGCAGCCTACAATTCATGCAACAACATAGAGTGCAAGATAACTTGTGTTATTATTCCAGCAGAACGAAATGCCATTCCTAATGTGTACGTCATTTTAAAGACAAACCCAGAAAAATGTGTGGTCAGTGTTGTTCTTCTGCCTGTTAAAAGACAATCTCCATTAATGTGTCAGTAATTAAAACACTATGAGAAACCCTACTCTATGGCAGGGTGCTGCCTGCCACTATATTGCAGGTTACTTCCAACATAATCTGATTTATACATACATACTCCAGGGTGCTGCCAGCTATCGGGTCTGCACACAGCAGTCTGGAGCCACTCAGGAAGGAGGTAAGCTCTTCGTTTCATCTTAAGCCCTTAGGTTACATTCACAGCCTGATGGGTCTGGAGAACTTTATCCTCGCTCTAACTGCGCCGACGTAGCCCAACATAGTCTGTGTTGTGTGCTGGGTGATGCCTGGCATCTTATTATCGTTGGCAGATGGATGAAGCTCTGATAAGAGCTACTACAAGAAGAGCAGAGAAACAGGACCATAGATCGCCACAGAGTGATAACTGCCCAGAAGCTGAAGAAAGAACTCTGGAACAGCAAACCTCCTACACCCTGGAGATTCTCCAGAGTAAGCAAATGATGGTAATGAAATGCAAATTGCAGAATTAAGGTCACTGTAACACTGGGCAGGGGACGGGAGGAAAAGAACCGGATAATGTTGAGTGGTGGCGTAGTGAACTGACGTCCTCCCCCTCTCTGCCTCAATATCAGCATTACTGGAACAGGGGAGAAGCCTGTTCCTGGGAACTAGCCGACGAATTGGATGACGGCCCTTTAACTGGAAGACGAACGAGTACGCAGCTCCGCCCCCGGATGCCGGCGCAGGATTCGTAGTGGGTAAAAACGCGGAGGAAGATGTCCTGGCGTGTGACATCACCGACCGAGGATCGAGAGTAGGAGAGCGGCCCGGAGCAGCAGAGAACGGAGCTTTTGGAGGCGAACCAGAGGATGACAGGAGTAAACCAGGAGGCCACTGGATCCATGAATCGCCGTGCCACACTCCCGAGGGAGGAGTGTGGCTACAACAGGTACGGCAGCGTTTGGCGGGCTGGGTAGGAAGACGGGGTTCTTCTAAACCGTAGCCGCGTGTCTGCCAGAAAATCTGCCCAACCTTTCTTTGTCCTCACCGTGTAAATATACCCCTCCTCACCAGTAATCACGCCTCTGCACCCTCGCACATTTAATAAAGTGTTTAGCACCTTAGCATGGGTGTCCCCTGCACTTGTCCGGTTCCCTGTGGGAGAGTCCAGATAGAGTACATATCCTGACGATCTGTACCTGTTTCTTTTCCCTGGCGGAGTCCAACTAGGAGTTAGGAAGAACGGAAAATCCCCTGAAGTCTGCTTCTTAACCATCTGGAAACAAGACCATAACCAGACGCCATCACGGACCCCAGAGCTTTTCAGAGAGACACCTTGACAACCCGACATAAAAAGACGTTTTCCAAAATAAAACTTTACATACCCCGAACTGGTCTTAGGTCTCTTCTTGATCCCACGCCACAACTGGTGTCAGAAGTGGGATATCCCCCTTCCATCCCGCATCAGAAGATGGACCAAATCATACAACAATATAAAGGGACAAGAAAGTTAGTATGGGCGGTAGAAAGACAAATGACGTCGGCTCAAGCAGACAGGGAAGTTTTCAAGAACACCATTACGGCCCAAATCGAAGGCTTAAACAAGGCGGTCCAACAACCCAGTGCTTTACCCGGTGGGAAACGAAGAGCCACCCGATGCATCCCTCGGGAGTATCAATACAAAAATACAACGCAGGGGAGGATCCAGATGCCTTTCTGACTAACTTTGAAAGAGCAGCCCGGGCCTGTGGTTGGGCAGAAGAAAAATGGCCCTTCTTTCTGGCCCCATTGTTAACCGGGGAAGCTCAGGCTGCATACCAGGTGGCCAATGCCAGATGGAAGACGCCATATCAAGAGATCAAAGAAATAATCCTGGACCACTTAGGATTAGATTCAGAGGCCTATCGTGTATGGTTCAGGAAAGAAAAAGGAATTCCTGGTGAAAACCCCAAGACTCTATATCTCTGGTTAAAAATGACAGCCGATGGGGGAGGAGCCTAGCTCGCGGCTGTAATGGTCGCCCTTTAGCTCGGCTCCACCAGCCCTCCGTCCTGATTGCCTATCCTGTCTTTCATCCTGTCCGGGGACGACACATTTTTGGCGCATTGGAAACATAACGGCTTGTTTGTACTTACCATCCGACCCCGGGGTCTCGGTGTGCAGTGGCTCCGGAGTTGTGGCCTCTGAGAGATCGGGGCCTCTGCGAGACTTGGACCGGGACCTGTCCGGTGGGATCCGACGGCTCTCGGCCCCGGCCGAGAGCGAGAACCAGTGTTGGGAGCCGATGTGCGAAGATCCCGGCGATCCTGACCCGGGCCTGCCCTGGTGGCCGCGTGGCCGACGTGGGTGAGAGGGCCGGGGACCTGAGTCTGTGAGGGGGTCTCTCCCCGCCGCTGCTTTGTCCGGCGGCCCTGGTCCTCGGGGCCCGGACTCCGCTTGATTGGGGCACCGGTGCTGGTGCTGGCGGAGACCTGTCTTGGGCGGACATTCATTTGGCATCGAGGCCGCCCTTGCTGGGACCCCCGGAGCTTGTAAAGTCCTACATTTGAGAACTGTTTTTTCCGGGGGTCTTGGTGAGCGGCGATTGGGCTGATTCACGAAATGGCGGCCGACCTTCTGCAACGAGACTCAACCTGTGGCGGCGGGCCCGTGTTGCCTATTGGTGTGGGGAGCGGATCTGGTGGACGTGAGCCGACGGTCAGAGATGTCCTGGAAGCCCTGAGATCCCTACACGCTTCCCTGGCCCTGGGCGTCTCGGTGGATGCCCCACGCTCTGCCGCCATTTTGGGCGGCCATTTCTTCTTGTCGCCTTCTTGTTTCGAAGACTTCATTGCCTCGCCCCCCTCGATTGACTTGAGTGTCTCCGCCACTGATCGCAGATCGTCTATTGTGTCGGTAACTTTGGGGCGCCCTGCTTTTCAAGGTTCGGACCCCGGGGACTTGGATGCTGTGCTGCGACCCTGTTTGACATTGTTGCCTGAAACTATTGGTGGACTGCCGACAGTGCCTGCTTCGACGACTTTGCCTGTGTCTATATTGGGGGCCACCTCGCCTGCTCCAGTGGCGCAACTGAACTCCTGTTTTTCATTGCTCGTGCTGCGATATTTGATGCATCGATACTTTCTGTTTGAACTATTGCTCCCTTGTGGACCTATCTATCCCCCAAGTAACTATGCAAGTCACCATTCCACTCGATTACATGCTGATTTAGTACTTAGTATGTGGTTTTACATTGCCGTGTGGTGGGTGGGGTTTGTCGCTCGAAAGGGTTGGGGGTGAAATGTACGACTTCCGTTTGATTCCCGGTATACGATTTAGTAGCATGATTGCTTTTTAATCGTTGAAAGATGGAAGGTCCCCTTCTCCTAATGTTTAGTGGCACGTGATGGGGTGTCGTCCTGGTCTGTGTTTGATTGTGCTTGTTTGGTTGGGCGGAGGGCTGCGGCCGCCCGTTCGGATTATGGTAATTCTGCTCCTCAACAGTGGGGAGAGGTGTGGCGCCGCGGCCAGGGCGACTGACGCTGGAATCTGGGGACCACGGTTCGATCCCCGGCTCCGGCGGCAGGTTAGCCCAGCACCATGTGACTCTGGGCAATAGCTCGCTTAATCTTCCCGACGGCCCCCAGCGCCTAGAGACCCTTACGGGTGATTGTGCGCTTTACAAATGTAGACTTTATCTTTCGCGAAGCCGCGTCTATCCCGACCTCCGGTGGTGTGTTTCGGGTGAGGGGTGTGGCGTCGTTCATCCTCCTGCTATGCCTCGGCTGTTTTTCTCCCCGATTGCCATACCCCCACTTGGGCCGTTACTCCTTTTGTCTCCTGTCTTCCCGCCACGGGGGGCCTGTGTCGGCGTGTCCTCTTCCTTTCGTTTTTTCTTAAGTTTCTTATTTTCCTTTTATTATTTTATTTTGTCTTCCCTCCATTTTCCTCTCCCTTCCTCTTCCCCTTCCCCACTTCGTTCCCCCCCCCCTTTTTTTGTTTTTTCCTTCCTGTGTCCCAGAGGTTCTTATGACGGGCTGGTTTTGATGCATTGTTTTTCCGATCCCGCTGTTCTGGCTTGGTAGTGTCTTGGGTGGCGGGCATGTTACGATGATAGTGCTCAGGGGCTGATTGTGTCTCACGTATCCTGATTTTCTTGAATGCATTGTATTGTCCCCCCGATATTTTGCCCCCTTGCCCCCTTATTAATGTTGGGATTGGTTTGGGTTATCGGATGCCTCCGTATTGAAAGTGAGCCTGTCATATGTCTTCTCCCCATATTATAAAATTAAGCCTTATTTACTCCTGTGTTTTAGCCTTTTGGTTTCTGTAATTTTCCCCTTCTACGCTTATACGGCCTCTAATTTGTGTTGATTGATTATGTAATATTTGCCTGATGACTCCTGGCTATTTTACACATTGCGGCCGGCCGGCTTGGTTGTAGGCCTCGAATTTGTCTTTCCTTTGATGTCAATAAAGGTTTTTCAAAAAAAAAAAAATATGACAGCCGATAAGTGGCTGAAACCCGAAAGTAGGTCCAAAGAAGAGATAATGACTAGTATATACTTGGAACAGTTTCTGGAAGCGTTACCATACGGAAGCCAATGTTGGCTTAAGCAACATTCTGGCCTTACTGCCCAACAAGCCGTAGAGATGGCCACCAATTGTTCCCGAGCACAGCCTAGGTCTCTCCCTTGGGACCAAGAAAAAACTACAAAGATGTCAGCAGTACCAAAACCCATAGTCAAAGTCGGCCCAGAGCAGCCAAAAGTGAAACCCATAAGAAAGGAATCAGTTTTCAAAGGCCCCTAGTGCTTCGAGTGCGGCAAATGGGGCCATATCGCTAGACTGTGTCCCAGAAGAAAGGCCCCTGAAGAACCAATGGAGGTGGGGTACATACCTAAGGCCGTGATGGACACCGCTGAGATGGGACCATCTATGTAAGGGTAACGGTCAATCAACGACAAATAAGGGCGCTGTTGGATTCAGGATGCAGGCAGTCCGTGATCTAAAAGAAACTAGTGCTACCCCAACAGCTCACTGCAAACGGACATTCCTATGCCCTGGTCCTAGTGGATTACACAACTAGGTTTCCGGAGGCCTTTCCCTTAAGAATCCCCAATGCTAAGAACATAGCCGAGACATTGATAAGGGGAGCGTTTCAAGTGATACGGGGGTACCTACCTGGAACTCTTGCTGCCACTTCGCCCTATAGCTTTCTTCTTGGGTTTCCCTCGCCGCCGCAGCCTTCAAAACCTCAGCGCGGCTGCCGAGCAGGGGGAGAACAACAATACCCAGGATCCTCGGCTCCAGGAAGCCGACCGAGGACACGCCCACAATGCGCTGAAAAGACCGAGAGCCTTCCCGCGTCGCGGGAGCGCCGGGAGAAGCCCAGGACAAGGGCGGGGCAGTCTGGGCAGTCTGGGCAGTCTAGGCAGTCTGGGCAGTCTGAGCAGTCTGGGCAGAACGAGGCAGGGCAGGGCCACCCCCCTGAAAAGTAAGACTTTTACGATTATATGGCATATTGTATTACAGTTCATGTTTTTCAACTCTATTAAGGAAGTACATGTAACGTTATAGATTTTGGACCTTGTGTACATAGTCATACCTAGACGTGGTCTAAAAGATACAAGCCTTCCAGGGATCAGTACTTAGTTGCTATTGATGGCAAAGTCCAAAGGAACTATGGATAACTATCTAGTCAAAATGGTGAGTAAAATCAACAACGACAGAAGGAAATCACTGGGACGGGACAATATGCCTGGGATACCAAATACTCCCATTGATGACTGTAGTGATCTAAACCCAGCCCCCTTCTCTTCCACTGATGTCACTATTGATGCCCATATAGTGGAAACGCCTGATATGCTTGTGGTTGATCAGGACATAACAGACGAGGATTCCCCAGATATATCTATGGATGCTTCAATACGACGCTCACCACCTAAGAGAGCGGTGAGGAAATGTAGGAAAATAACGACTAAGCGGGGAGGAACACATCATAAGAAAATGCTCAACATAGCGCAGAAGAGTACTGTTGGCCACAAAGAGACTATGACTATGACTATGATTACAAATAGTGGCATTAATACGGACTCTGATCTTTTGGACATTATTGCTAAGATGCTTGAGGCTAAATTAGAATCTACTGTCAAGCCTCTAGTGGCAAAAATAGATGTCTTGACAGCTGAAGTATCTAGATTAGGTAGCCTTTTAAACCAGCTATCCAACGCTGACAGCCCAAAATTGAGGGTAAAGGATGTTCAACCAGCTAATGTTGCACATAAGATACAGGTGGGAAGGGCAAGTGCGGCTGAACATAGGGAGATGAGCCAATTGGATGGCCAGTGTACACAGATCAAAACGGCTCCAGTAACCACAAGCATTTGCAATGCAATAGGTCTCGCATTTGCAAAAGTTTGAGCTATTGGCATTGTAAATGACAATGCCTTTTATTTATGCGTTTGAAAACCTGCAAGCTGTGAGTAAACAAGAACTTTGTACTTATAGCTCTTGCTTATGAGAAGCAAAGCTGGCATTCTCCTTTACTGACAGCCTTGCTTCTCGTAAGCAAGGACTATACATACAAAGTGCATGTTTATGCACTGCTTGCAGGTTTTCAAAACAAATGAATAAAAGGCATTGTCATTTACAATGCCAATAGCTCCAACTCTATCAAATGTGAGACGTATTGCATTGCACATGCTTGTTGTTGTATATGGCTGGTAATATGGTAAAATGCAACAGGTATCAAAGTAGGAGTGCATGTTTATCTGTTGAATAACATGCTGATTAATTAAATAAATGTGGAACTATACAGTTTTATGACTATTCGCAAAACACAAAATAAATATGGATAACTACCAATAAGATGGCTTAAAAATAAATATGGATGAATACAGAGGGAAATGTTAAAAAACTGAATACCATTAAACCAGGAGCCCTATCCATGACCTGCCTTTCACTTTGGCTCTTGGCTCTAGCAGAAGGCATTATGTCATAACTCAACAGTAATAACTTATTACAGATAAACAGCTACATCATTTCTATATTACAGATGACTAACAAAGTCACAACTTGACTGTAATAAGGAAATTAGAGACAGGTTTTTATAGGAGATTGCACTCTCTTATATATTATAACTGTGATACTGCATGCTTTGAAGATACGTCATGGCTAATAATGAACAAATAATGAACAAATATACTCAGGATTATTATTATTTTTTCAGTGAAATGGAGTTATTGCTTTATCGATGTGCTATAATAGTTTTTTACCTTACAATGCTATAAAGATTTGAATTTAACACGCTTGTACAACGAAATGTAAAAAAACATTGCATTAATAATAACTAACAGGTGACCAGAAGGCATATATTGCTTGGTATTTTTTTTTTAAACGTGAGGGGGGCACGTAATGCAATCTGCCATGTGAGAAGGTGGCCCACGGTTCCCATACAGTAAAAGAAGTTCCAGACCTCATATTTAATTAAAATCGAAATGTTAAGATTTGCCACACACATTAGCAGTTTTTGGTTTTGTTTTGCAAATTTCTTTACATTTACCAGGAACATCAATGTAAAGTTCTTATGAAAAGACCTCTGAATAGAAACTCACACTCTGTTTGACCCATCCCTGGCAGTATTAACAGTTCAAGTGGTGGACCCAAAGGCAACCATCTGAACAGGACCAAAGACTTCAGACTCCTACTCCCAAAGTTTGATCTCAGAAGTAAACAGTAAATCAGGGTATAAAGAAAGGATAACAAGCTGGAAAGGATCAAGCTTGCTAAAAATCAAAGCTGCTAAAACAAACTATCCTATACCCTATCACTTTCCACCAGACAAACTAACTTCAGAATCCAAGCTTACCACCATCAAGGGACAATCCAGCTTTGGCATGCAGTTCAAACACTCCTAGGAATTCACGTCAAAGATCAATCCAACGGAGCAGCCTGGACACCCAGAAAGCTATAAATGCCATTTCAGACGAATATGTAGTTTGGAAATCCAAAAGAATATTACAAAAAGAGATAAACAAGCAACTCTTCCTCAAGTGCCAATTGAGGCAGACAACTTTACTCCCAGTTAAAATGAAGCAGTTGTTTAGTTGTGAAAAGCAAGAATGCTGCAGCTTTCAAGTGAGGACAGGGTGTCCTGTGCAGGAACGAACTTGGTTCGGAATGCTCTGCGAAACTCACCCTTGTATTCCACAGCAGCTACAGCGAGCAATAACCTGCCACCAATCTCCAACTCAACAATAGTTCTGTCAAAAGCAGCATGCACCAATTACATGCTGATGGTCAATAAGTAGATTTACGGTACCTGAACAAAACTTAAACCAGTAGCTATGGATAACAATACTTAATCAATTTTTTACACTAACCGCAAAGTTGTGGAAGTTGCTAAGGCCAGATTTTTCCACCAGCAACCAGCAATAAAAGAACTTTCCTGGCATCACCTTCCTACATTAGCTACTATCATAGTCATATCTAGAAAATATTATTTTGTGGCCTTCCAAATTACTGCTTGAAGAGGCTAGATATTCCAGAGTGTAGCACTTCGTTTGCAGAGTTAAACAACTCCAAACAACAATATGGACAAAGTGTCACTGAGTGCAAGTTGAAAGTAGTGAGCAAATAGCACCAATCCAGACATTCTTCATTAGCTGCACACGGAGAAAAAGCAAGCCTTTTTTTCACCTGTGTTTTCATTATCGAAGTCAGTGCCAAGGACGCCCAAGTTTGACATGTGCAATCAACACATAACTTGTCAAAAGTAAATGCTGCTTGCAGAAAATTATACAATGCACGAGAGGTATTTTACACAGGGAGAAGACATTCTCTGAAACAAAGGTGGTTAATATTTACCAAATGCGAGCATCCTACTCCTAGATAAGACTCTAACATAGTGTCACACAGGGCCTAAAGATTGCTTGAATAGCTCTTCACAACCCAACAAAACCTCGTCGCAGGGTCAGCTCGCCTCCTGCTCCATTACTAATGAAGTGACCAACTCAACCACCAGGAACTAGCAGTCAAAGCACCTGAGGCGTAGGTGAGGCATAGGCGTTGTTCCCTCCACCAATCTATACACTACTCTATTTAGCTGAGTTAATAAGGTTGTTCTCTCAAGAGCTTTGCATCACTCCAACTCCCCAGGAGTCTCCATAAGTTATGCATAGCTCACTACCGCTTTTGCATTTAACTGAATTTTAAAAAGGAAAAACAACGGGAACTCCGATTCAAGTGGTCTAAGTTACAAATGGGGAACACTGAACAGATAATCTTAAAAATGTTGTCGCTTTTGTTACAAATGGTTTATCATAGTCTAAACGACCCGTCTTGATACTTAACATGGGATACATTCTCCAGTCTACACAAGTCCTCTGGGTTTCCCGGGCTGACGAACAGGGAATCCTTTACCAGTTTCCATAAGGCGTTCTCGGACTTTCACTTTCCCAGAAGTAAAAAAACACACACAGACATACGTGTCTCAGCATACTCAAGTGGCATTGACTCTGCTCCACACGACATGTAAGTCACCCTTTGAACGACAGGTTACCTAGGGTCAGTTTACAGCCATGCAGCCCCAGCTTAGGTATGTATTTATAACCCTTGCTGTTCTCGGACTGTTGAGATGTTCTCCCTGCAGGGCTAAGTTTCCGTCATTGCTCTTAACTTTAGACCTATCCGGCTACCCGTGAACTCTGCTAACCGATCGGTAACTCCAGGAGGTGTGCTATTAACATGCCATTGTAAACGTTTTTTCCAGATGAAAAGCATCCGCAAACTTAAATCATCTCCCAAAATGCAAGTAAAACTGTGTTGGAAGCAGTAATGGGAGTTGGTTCCTGAGCGCAGTCTGTATATATACTTATATATGTTTACTGCCTGTGTGGCTGAAGACATGCACGCATTGTAGACAGCTGAAGCTTTGGAGTGAGTGCGAGGGCGGGGTGTGTGTGTGTATGGAGGGGGGTTTCTTTGCCCGCTTTTTCCTACGTGCTGCTAGCCGGGATTGTAGCTTCCATTGGTGCAGCGGGCGCAGTGGCACCGGGATCTTGGGTCCTGAGGGGCCCCATGACTGTGGTAGGTCATCAACTAGGAGCCCCCTCATTGCAGGCTCTTTAAACCACAGCTGCTACGCCGGGATACCAAAGAGGCTGTGCGTGCTCCTAGCAAGGGCTCCCCAAATATTCATAAACCTGCTATTGTTCTCGACGTAGGCAAGGAAACAAAGTTTTCACCTACATGAGTATTGATAAAAACGTTTTAAGTCTTCGTCAGATGTTCTCTAGGCCTTTCATAAAAAGTTAACTATTCCTGACAAACCCAAAATACTTTGTGTAAAGAAGGTTAAAGTTCCACAGCTGAAGCCATGTTTAACACAGATAAGAGCAGCCTCATGCTTATCGTCTTATCGAAGCGGTGAGCGCCCCAGGAATGTACAGTGACCAACATCCTCCTTCAAACAGGCAGCGGGTTCTTCCTTATTATGAAGCATCAGGAAATAACGGCGAAGTATCATATTTCGAGAGAGACTACGGAAACAGTGGAGGTCAAACTTGTTACAATGCTTCTGGACGATTTATTTATTTATTTAATACCTTACGGGTAAATTGTTTCAGGCGCAGCCTGTAACGACCTTTTTGTAGCCATTAGCGGATAATTTACGTTCAAATGAATATGAAATATGTTATGAAATTGAATGCTCCTACTTAAATCACCAATCACTACAACATTCTACAAAAAAGTAAGAAACCAGGGACAACCCACCTTAAATAATTGCTGGCTGCAGCCAGGACCACCCAGTGGCAACAGAATTCCTTGCTCTCCACACAGAGTACCACATCCGTGAGTGAGTTCTCCAACCGAAGGTTCTCCAGGCCATTCTGAAGAAGCAACGACAGGCCGGCGTCATCAAAAGACAGTCTATCCCCTCCTGAGCTCTCTACGACCTCCTGAATGTTCTGGGCGCATTCCTGCGTCATGGACACTGGGGGCTCTTCGGAGCTTTTCTCCACCGTGCCTTCCATGTGAGCAAGGCTGGGGCTTTTCTAGCTGCTCTGCGTTGTGCCTCTAGTGAAAGAACTCATCGGTTTCTGTTGGGTTGCATTGCAGAAGTGATGCGAGTTTCCTGTCGCTGACACTCAAAGTTATCTGCAGCTATCACAGGCAAAACAGGAAACCTTGCACTTTCTCACTCAGTAATCGTAAAAACAACAAGCACTAGATCTATTAGTGTGGAAGAGGTGTGGCGCCGCGGCCAGGGCGACTGACGCTGGAATCTGGGGACCAGGGTTCGATCCCCGGCTCCGGCGGCAGGTTAGCCCAGCACCATGTGACTCTGGGCAATAGCTTGCTTAATCTTCCCGACGGCCCCCAGCGCCTAGAGACCCTTACGGGTGATTGTGCGCTTTACAAATGTGGACTTTACTTTTACTTTATTTGGTGTCCACCATTAGCCGCCCACTGTTAGCGCAGAGGAGAACCGTCATTGCATTAGCGGATTCTTTCCGTAAGCTTTCTGACTTGTTGAATCACAAGTTTCATAATCTGCGGACTTAAGTTTGGAAATGCCAAAACATGGCTGCCACCTCTGTTTGGACTTGATTATTTAAACCAAGCGAGGGTTGTTTAGAAAAGGGTTTATTTAATTTATGACTCGGAGTGACTACAGTAAACCTTTTCAACAGGAACTTCTGGGGTACAAGTTCACAAGAAAAGCTCTACTCTAAAGATTAACTGATGGAAGGGTGTAGAGACAAAGACATAAAAGAAGGACTAGACAAAGGTAAACATGACGCACCGTGCAGTTAAAATGATAGCGGGCCAGAGAGGGAGCATGTCTGAAAGGAGTTCTGCCTCCTGATTGGCTGTTTAAATAAACACGGAATAGAAACCTGTGGTGCGCGCGCACCACAGAGGAGCCGACGCGGGAATCGAAACTAGTGGTGCGCGCGCACCAGAGGAGCGGGGGCAAGGGAGTGCGAAGACGCCGAGACGAGGTAGGGGATGTGTGTGTAAGCGCCGGGGGTTCTCTGTGTATGTGTGTGCGTGCGTGTGTGTATGCTGGGGGGGGGTTCTGTGTGTATGTGTGTGTGTATATGCGTGGGGGGGGGCTGTATGTGTGTTGTGCATGTGTTGTGAAGAGCCTGCCGGAATGGAGCGCGCGTTGACGCGCGAAACCTGATCCCGGCAGGCTGCTGCGTGTGTGCGCGTGCCAGTCTCTTGTCCTCTCCCTTTCAGTCCTTGAAAGCCAGAATGATTACAATAGTCTCGCTCTGCGACAGCAGGCCTTTGGCCTGCAATCGCAGGGCGAGACCTAAAAAGGGGCCTACCGATCCCAGTAAAGAAAATCCGCCCAATTAATCTCCCACCAGATTGTGAACCATATGTGGTGGTACTCTCCAATGTCCCACCTCTAGACCCTATAGAGTCCATTTCCCGCCAGGAATCTCACGATTCACTTAAACATAAAACTGTCTCCTGGCTGAACAAGAATTGTGGATTTCCGATAAACTACTCGGACCAGATATTGACAACTAGACGGGTTCCGTGGATCGGAAATGCCAGGAAAACCTGTAGGGGTGATTGTGTCATCATTAATTTTAGGCACCCACAGCATGTTGCGACTGTGCTTCTTAGAGCAGCATCTTTGAGGCAGAGTGAGAATAGTGTGGGCGTGCACCCTTTGGAATACTTTTATAGCCATCTAGCTAAGGTCCCTCAATATAACACACCATCTAGGCCTTTTAGCTTTGACAAAAGTCCAGTCTTTGAGATCACAACGCACAACAGGTATCAGGCACTGAGTGCGTTGGATCAGAATGATTGACTTGCATTGACCGAGAGCTCTGGGTTGGGACCACCTTTAATTACACAAGTAGATAAACCTAATACAATTAATTTAGAGCTCGAGTTTGCACAGATAGTAGTGCCCTTATTGAATCATGATGATAAGTCTGTATTAGGCTGTATTACAATGGCTTTAGCAAGGGAAAAGTTTCTTAATTGTGCTAGTGATAATATTGGTACCTTAGGAGAGGCCAGTACATGTCGTATTGATAGGACTGTGTCTGAGAGACCAATTTCCAGAAACACCTCACTGGAAGTACTAAATATCGCATCTGTTTCACTGGATGATAATTCCACACAAGAGGAACTACTGAATGTATTCCTATCTGGTCCCAAAGATAATTTATCAGTAAGACTAATATCATGGAACATAGCAGGGCTAGCTAGGAATCTTCGTGATCTAGTTTGGTGTACCTACATTGAGGACTACGATATTATCCTCCATCTAGAGACCTGGGCTCTAGAAACCCCCCACAGACTTGGGTACAAAACCTTCTATTGTGACGCAATTCCCTCAGTAAGAGGGAGGGCGTCAGGGGGTCTGGTGATCTGGGTTAGAATAAATTTAGAAATAGAAATTACCCCATTGATAACCCATTCCCCTGATCTACTGGGGTTAAAAGTGGTGACAAGAGAAAAAGAAATTCTATATTTAATAAACATTTACAATAGGCCGTACCCAGTAATTAAAGAATCTAAGGTTATAGAACATCTAGATTCCCTCTTAGATTCTCTAGGTCCAAATGCCCAAGTAGTAGTAGGAGGGGATTTTAATTGCAAATATGAACCTGTGTTGGGCTTTGACAACTTACTTGAAGAACAAGATATGGCTAATGATATTCCAAATCTGGATTCTACTGGGTCTGTTAAATGTACTGTAGCTGTAACCCAAATTTTGCAGTTGACAATAGGTCATGATCTTAGGGCATGTAATGGCCGCTTGCAGTCCGATAGACCAGCAGCCCCGACATTTCTTAAAGGCAACTGTAAGTCACATATAGACTTTATATTGGTCTCCTTGAGTCTATGGTATTTACTCATTGATCTCAAAATAGATGTTAGGACAGAGAGTGACCATCTTCCACTCCAATTATGGCTACATCCTCAACCGTTTTTAGTTAAACAGGACGAAGAGGTTACAACAAATAGTTCACTTGGAGAGCTGCAGATAACTAACAATAGACGTGCACCGAGATGGCCTTATATCCTAGCTAAGGATGAGACAATGTTAAATATTTATAATACCTTTTCCGACACTATTGGGTCGTGTAAGGAGCCCCTAATAGGCAGCCAGGGTGTTCTAGATCTACATTATAAATTGGTTGACGCTTTAATTCCCTTTCTGAGCAAAAATTGCAAAAGGAACAAGAACCCAAGCGAAGGCCATCTACAGTTGGCTAACCCTTGGTATAATAAAGAATGCCGTTTAGCGAAGCACCATCTGATCCAGACTGTCAAATCTAAAAACTTCCATTCTATAAAAGAAAGTAGACATGCATATAATAAAATCTTGACCCAGGCGAAAAAAGCATGGGATGATGCACTATGGGACGACTTATTAACAGCAGACAAATTGAGAGATCAGGGTACCTTTTGGAGTTTAATAGCCAAAGGCAACAGAAAGGGTAGATCATCCAAGGAGCTTTATCTAGACGAACAAACTTGGTGCGACCATTTTACCAAACTCTATTCCTATGATGAACAGGGGTCGCCCTTACATAATAAAGAGAGTAATCTAGAATTGAGTATTACACCACTATGTTTTAGTAGAGAGGAAACTACCCAGGCACTACAAGCAATCAAAGTGGGTAACGCCCCAGGACCGGACAAGATTCCTGGAGATTTAGTTAAACATGATGTAGAAGTATGGGGGCCATACATTAATTTTCTATGTAATTCTATAGTGGCTGGAACACCAATCCCCGACAGTTGGAAAGGGGCAGAAATTGTAACGATTTTCAAAAAAGGGGATCGTTATGATCCGGGCAATTACCGCCCAATTAGTTTAATTGACCTTTTACAGAAGGTTTTTGCCAGGCACATTTTAAATAGACTCACAGAATGGATGGAGGGGACGCAGATATTGTCTAAATTCCAAGCAGGGTTTAGACCAAAAACTAGTACAGTGGACAAAGTGTTCAGGTTCACGTGCATTTGCTGGAAGTATATCAATATAAGAAAGGGCAGTTTGTACGTGGCATTTATAGACTTGAGGGCTGCCTTTGATCTCGTTCCACGGAATCTTCTGTGGATCACATTAAGAGATATGGGGGTCCCCGGCGAGCTACTTAAAGAACTTATTAGATTACACACAGGGAATGATGCCAAAGTTAGATGGGGGAAGGGAGGTGAACTTTCAAAGCCCATTCCGGTGAGTCGTGGCGTGCGTCAAGGCTGTGTGCTGGCGCCCACGCTCTTCTCACTATATGTTAATGATATACCTGTTTACCTAAGGGACTGTGATCATGACTCCCCGAAGCTAGGAGATGAGGTGATTACGGCATTACTTTTTGCCGATGATACAATCCTCATCCACAGACTCCGAGGGGTCTTCAAAACCTGGAGAATTCATTTTATGGTTACTGTGTAAAGAAGGGGTTAGAAATAAACTCATCTAAAACGAAATATATGTCCATAAATCCGCAAAAGTCCTTTAGAAAGAATTTGGTTCTAAATAACCAAAAATTGGAATATGTGGGGAGCTTTAATTACTTAGGCATTATGTTGGATAGTAATCTCTCATGGAAGGGACATCTAGCAAAGAGTGAGCTATCTTTTAAGCAGAATTCGATGCCCATCCTAAAAGTGCACGGAGCTAGTTATTCTAAAGCCATTACACCGGCACTTGAAGTATTTAAGGCAAAGGCCCAATCAGCGACACTTTACGGTGCCGAGGTTTGGGGACATCATTGTAAACGCAATTTTGAAAAGGAAGAGAACCATTTTTTGCGTAGATTACTTAAACTACCAACTAGAACTCCCTTAGTTCCAATGCTTTTAGATTTGGATCTTAAAAGGACGGATTATCAAGCAGCTCTTAGATCTTTGCTGTACTGGATAAGATTGTGGACAACCCCGGAGTTGTGTAACTATAAAAGTGGTCTGATAGAAATTATTCAGATTGATGAATACAAGAAAATCGCCTGGCTAAAACATGTTTCCCTTTGGTGTACCAGGTTAGGGCTGTCCCATTTTTGGAACGAACCCCAGAATATGACACCGGTGTGTAAAAAGCTCCTTAAGTCAACTTACTGGTCCAACGTCAATGATGAGCTATTTTATAGCCCATCTACTGGCATATTGACCCAGGAATTTATGATTATAAAAGATAATGCTGCATTCGAACCATTTACAGATGAAATAGGACCACCAATAGCAAAAACCTTATATTTGCAATTTAGATATGGGGTATTACAGATAAATGCTAAAACATGTAATTGGGGAGGTAACAACGATAATGGCCTCTGTTCCCTTTGCTCATTAAAGGCAAAGGAAGATGATGTCCATTTACTGCTTTTTTGTCCAGCATATAAATCACCTAGGTACCGCTGGATTAGACCCCTTTGTAAAAACATGGGTGTCAGATCATACAAAGAGGCAGAGCGCATCATTAAGTCTAATACCTCACAACTGGTTGTCTTTTGCATAAGTAGGTTTCTGTTTAATGTGTATCTCATCAGGAAACGGCTTGGATACAAGCTGTAATGTAACAATGGCGTACATAGCCACCCAGTATTAGCCAATGCAGAATGCACTGAGTTCATCCCTTGCAAGACGTGTGGTTCTAGTGGTTTTAAAGGTTTTAAATTTTGGTTTTTAGTCTGGCTTTTTAATCGTGGAGAAAACCTTTTTTACTTAAATTATTTAGATTTTTAACGTAGTATTGTGAATTTACCCGTTTTGAATTAATTGTTACCTAGTCCCATTTTTACCAACTGCCATCTGTGTATGTGATAAATTGTTGATGAGGGCGCTGCAAATAATTGTCTGTAAATGTTTTTTATGTCTGTAAATGTTTTTTTCTTGTCTCTGTACTCTTGCTTTTATGGCTATATTAGCCGAAATAAAGTTGAACTGAACTGATAGAATTATTCTCGAGGGTGGGATTTCCAAAGGAAATCTTAACAGACCAGGGGACCCCGTTCGTCTCCAGACTGATGAAGGAAGTCTGTAAATTGCTAGATTTGTCTCACATAAAAACCTCAGCCTACCACCCCCAAATAGATGGGTTGGTAGAAAGGTACAACAGGACCTTGAAAACAACCCTAAAAAAATGCTCTCCATTGAACACACAGACTGGGACCAAGTCCTACCGTTAGCACTATATGTACTGAGGGCCCAGGTACAAAGTAGTTTAGGTTGCTCAGCCTTTGAACTGCTGTACGGCCGACAACCTCGGTCAATCTTGGAAATAACGAAGGACACTTGGGAACAAGAGAAACACTACAAACAGAAAACCCTACTAGAGTATACTCAACAGCTGTAGTACTAGCTCAGCAAACTGAGAGATTTGGCATACTCTTCCTTAGAAAATAGCCAGAACAGGCAAAAGAAATATTATGACAAAGGCAAGAAATGGAGAACCCTAGAAAAGGGAGACTGGGTTTTAGTGTTGTTACCCTCCTCCACTAATAAATTCAGGAGTGAATGGCTGGGTCCCTATCCCACAGTAGACACCATAGGGAGAACCACTTACAGGGTCCAGATCTCCCCTTCGAGGAGGCAGACCTTTCACATCAAGCTATTGAAAAAATGGATAGGTCCGATACCCAAGGTAGCTCAATTCGGAATCCCTACTGGGTCAGAGCAGAGCACCTTAGAACAACTGCCTGTTAATGAAGAACTTACATACGCTCAGAAAACAAACTGAGCTCCAAAACACCTTACATCCCTTCTCTCCAATGTTTTCGGACCTGCCAGGATGAACACATTTGATAGAGCACAAAATAGAAACAGAACCATGGAAATGTGTTAAACAAAAACCCTACAGGGTGCCGGCAGCATGACGACTGGATATAAAAAGGGAAGTACAGGACATGCTCAAGTTGGGAGTTATCCGTCCATCAAGAAGTATCTGGTCGTCCCCTATTGTAATGATTCCTAAACCGGACGGGACGACCCGGTTCTGTATGGACATTAGAGCTTTAAATAACATCTCCTCCTTTGATGCCTATCCCATTCCCCGGGTGGGTGATTTAATAGAAAGGATAGTCGAAGCCAAGTTTATTACCATGCTAGACTTCACTAAGGGGTACTGCCAGGTACCCCTTAGGGAAGAAAATAAACAAAAGACAGCCTTTGCAACAAAGGAGGGCCTATATGAGTTCAACGTCTTGCCCTTTGGGCTGCATGGGGCACCTGCGACCTCCCAGAGGTTGATGAATACCATCCTACACCCCTATTCCTCCTTCTGTTCCGTCTATCTTGACGACATTGTAATTTTCAGCAATACCTGGTCAGACCACTTAACACACTTAACAGCTATTCTGGAAGCCCTACACAAGGTAGGGTTACACATTAACCCAAAAAAATCTAGACAGGCATACTCCAAGGTTAAATACCTGGGGTATATGTTGAGGGAAGGTGTTGTAGCCCCTCAAGAGGAAAAAGTAAAAGCCATCAGGAATACTCCCTTCCCCAAAACAAAGAGAGAGATACGAGCCTTTCTAGGCCTTGTCGGCCATTCGCAGGAGATTTATAGACAACTTTGCGGTGACAGCAGCTCCGCTCACAGACCTTTTAAGAAAGGATATTAAACCCTCCTCCATTCTAAATACTTCGGAGGAGGCTAAACAAGCCTTTAAGACCCTTACAGTGGCCATCACTACAAGCCCAATTTTGATACCTCCCAACTTCAGTAAACCTTTCTCTTTAGCCACGGATGCTTCGGACATGGGCTTAGGAGCTGTATTGTCCCAAATAGGAGAGGACGGATTAGAACATCCGATCCTCTACATTAGCCGGACACTAAATCCGAGGGAGTGCAAATATCCCACGATCGAAAGAGAATGCCTGGCGATAAGGTGGGCGGTGGAGAAATTAAAGTACTACCTAGAAGGCAAGCCTTTTGTACTTTATACAGATCACGCCCCGCTACAATGGATGAACAGGACCAAAGCCCATAACCCTAGAGTACTCAGGTGGTTCCTTTTTCTACAACCTTTTTCTTTTTCAATACAACATCGAAAGGGCACTGAGAATGGAAACGCTGATTTCCTATCCAGGCAATTCATTCTTCCCAATCGGCAGAAACCAGGGGGGGGAGGAATGTAACACTGGGCAGGGGAGGGGAGGAAAAGAACCGGATAATGTTGAGTGGTGGCGTAGTGAACTGACGTCCTCCCCCTCTCTGCTTCATTATCAGCATGACTGGAACAGGGGAGAAGCCTGTTCCTGGGAACTAGCCGACGAATTGGATGACGGCCCCTTTAACTGGAAGACACATGAGTATGCAGCTCCGGCCCCTGATGACGACGCGGGATTCCTAATGGGTAAAAACGCGGAAGAAGATGTCCTGGCGTGTGATGCCACCGACCGAGGATCGAGAGTGGGAGAGCGGCACAGAGGAGCAGAGAACGGAGCTTTTGGAGGCAAACCCGAGGACGACAGGAGTAAGCCAGCAGGCCACAGGATCCGTGGAAGACGGGGTTCTTGTAAACCGTAGCCGCGTGTCTGCCACAATATATGCCCAACCTTTCTTTGTCCTCACCGTGTAAATATACCCCTTCTCACCAGTAATCACGCCTCTGCACCTTTGCACGTTTAATAAAGTGGTTAGCACCTTAGCACGGGTGTCCCCTGCACTTGCCCGGTTCCCTGTGGGAGAGTCCAGATAGAGTACATATCCTGACAATCTGTACCTTTTTCTTTTCCCTGGCGGAGTCCAACGAGGAGGTAGGAAGAACGGAAAATCCCCTGAAGCCTGCTTCTTAACCATCTGGAAACAAGACCATAACCAGACGCCATCACAGACCCCAGAGCTTTTCAGAGAGACATCTTGACAACCTGACATAAAAAGACATTTTCCAAAATAAAACCTTACCTGCCCCGAACTGGTCTTAGGTCTCTTCTTGATCCCACGCCACAGTCACACACTACAACATCTTTCCCTTTAAACCGAAGATAACAGCCTACAATAAAAAACTAACCAAAAAGCAACAAAACTAGAAAATGCATTTCCAAAAGCTGCAAAAGAGAAACTGTTAATACAAATGAACAATATTACACTTTGTTGTTACCTTAGTAATGTTCTTACTTCTGGGCTTCACTCCATCTGCAGCAATAACGCTCTGAAAGGAGAAATTACTGCTGTGAGTCTCAGAGTCTTCAGTATTACTGGTCTCAGTCACGAAGACTGTGGTGTCGGAAGATAACTTTCTCTTATTTGGCTTCATAGATCCTCCAGTCACGCCATCGCTATTAGCAGACAGGCCACTGTCAGCAGCATCATAACTTCAGGCAGACCAGCAAAGCGGATCTCACCACTCACATTGGGTGAACAGACTCGCCTCTGCTACATACATTCACTCTGTTCTCAAATTTGCTTGGGGCTGCCAAAATGCAAAGAGCTGCAATATATTCCCCACATTTTCCTGACTACCTTGTTTTAAAAAGTTGTGACATTCAGGCGTGATTCTTGGTTCATCTCCAAGCTGAATTTTTTTAGAGGTTCTATTGCCACACAATACTGTTCCCATATTCCAGTTTGTCCACAGGGTGCTTCAAGCCTGGTAGGTTATCACCTGCCATTTCAGATAGTTTCTGTAAGAAACTGAATTATTATTTACGGTAGATGAGGAACAATCACAACCGTTGTCAGAATGAACTTTCAAAGCCATTCAATTTACCTAGGATCAACCCCCTGGTACCTAAGCACGGAACAGGCAGGCTTAACTTAAGGTAATATGTCAAATATTTATGCAGAAACCAAAAAAGTAAAAGTCAAAATGCAAAACAATAAAAAACCCAAACCAAAATAGAAAAAAAAAGGTAAAATGTATTGAATAAAATGACACTAAAATGACAAAATCCAATAGGGGGAATGAGATATGAACTGTAACGCTGTAAGAATCACAAGGTGCCAATGGATGAGGGGCCCGGGCATGGATTAGTCTCTCTGGAGCTGACTGCCAAGTCTGAGTGAACTTGTTCTCCCAGTTCAGCAGGAAGTCACTATACCGGAGAAAGGGCTTTCAGTGGAATGAAAAACCTTGTGATGGTCGATGTAATGAAGGGCGTGGCTTAAAAACCCAAACTGAAAATACATGCTCGGCATAGTGTGTCGCCCACTGGTATTTTGCTGCTTCGCCATTCCATCCATATATAACAAGTAACATTACATCTACTACAAGCCAGGACTATTGGCTTTGTCAATGGCTGTTAGTTGCATAAGATAAATATGCAACAGCGATGGCTTCAAAGCTTGAGGGGGGCTGCTAAGGGTGAGAGGGGGCTGCGAGTGGTGAGAGAACTGTAGCTGGTGTGAGAGCGGCGCTGCAAGGGTGTGATGGGCACTGCGAGGGTGTGATGGGCGCTGCAAGGGTGTGATGGGCGCTGCGAGGTTGTGATGTGCGCTGTGAGGGTGTGAGAGGCGCTGTGGGGTGGTGAGAGGACGCTGTGAGGGGTGCTGCTGGGGATGAGAGTGGCGCTACTAAGGGTGAGAGGGGCTCTGCTGGAGGTGAGAAAGAACTCCAGGTGGTGTGAAAGCTGCACTGCTTGAGCGAGAGAGGGCCTGGTGGGGGTAACAGATGTGCTGAAGAGGGAGCAAAAAGGCACTGTAGTAGACAAGCAGTAATTCAGGGGTTAGAAGGGTAACACAGGGTTCGGGGACGGGGGCTGCAGGGGGCAAGAGATGCCCTGCAAGGGGGGGAGGGGACATTGCTGGTGGGAGAAGAACACTGACGTGTACCTGGGAGCTGTGCACGAGAGGGGATCGCTGCAGACTTCATCGAGGGCATTGAAGAGGGGAGGCTGGGGGCACTACTACAGTGAGGAGTGCCATGGCAGTGGCTAACAACAACAAAAGGATGGAGCAGATAGTGTGATAAGTGTGTAAACGGGAGCTCCCCTGGTGTGAGATTGGATGCCCCACGGAGGGAGGCCGATCAGCGCGTCACTGGATGAAGGTGTAACTCGGGGAGTGATCAGAGGTGCGCGTCTGGTAGTGAGCCGTCACAGGGAGATCTTGAAAGGAGTGAGTTTGTATGGGAGGGGAAGTCCCTGTCTACCGGGACTGAGTGTGCACGTGTGTGGTTGAGGTGTGAATAGGGCGCACACTGCAAGAAGTCACTGTGGGGAGAGTGGATGTGTGCACGGGTGATAGTGAGTGTATGGAATCACTGAGTGAAGGTTGCATCCGTGCAGGTGGTGAGGAAGCAAGGAGAGGGTGAACCAGTGTGTGTAATGACTGTCTGCTGGAGGGCTGTGTGCAGCGATGAAGGGCTGCTCGTTGAAGGTGTGTGCAGCGTGATTGTGAGGGGACTGTGAGTGCAGGTAGTATCTGAGAACAACTGTCTGCCAGCAGTGCGTGATACGTCCCCGATGCCCTGAAAACGCGCTGGCGGTATATATATCGCTGTGACACCCCTCATGGAAAGTGCGTGCAAGGCGCGTGTCTTCAGAGAAATGTGTGCACCGGGAACCATTGTGCAGACGTTATATCAGAGGGAGTGTGTCAGTGAGATTGTGCATAGAGAGGCTTCTTGCAGAAAGTCACTACAACAAAGTGTGTGCAGGGGGAGTGCGTGTATGGGGGTCACCAGTTAGGAAGTCACCACAGCCGATTAGGAAGTCACTGCAACAAAAATGTGTGCAAAGGGGATCACCAGCTAGGTAGCCACTAGCCACTGCAGGGAGAGTGCGTGCAGGGTGAGTGCGTGCATGGTGAATACCAGCTAGGAAGTCACCGCAAGGAAAGTGTGTGCAAGGTAAGTGCGTGCATGGGGGGTCACTGGCTAGGAAGTTATTGCAACAAAAGTGTGTGCAGGGTGAAGGTATGCATGGGGGTCACCAGCTAGGAAGTCGCTTTAAGGAAAGTGTTTGCAGGGTGAGTGCATGCATGCGGGTCACCAGCTAGGAAGTTGCTTTAAGGAAAGTGTGTGCAAGATGAGTGCATGCATGGGGGTGTTACTGACTTGAAAGTTATGTGGCCTACACTGTCATCCACTCGAAAGGGTGCTCTGTTCTGTATTATTATATGTGTGGTATACGAGGCTCCTTGTCCACCACCACCACCATGTCCACCACCACCACATCCACCACCACTACATCCACCACCACAATGTCCACCACATCCACCAATACCACCATGTCCACCACCACCACCACGGCCACCACCACATCCACCACCACCACATCTACGTCCACAACCACGTCCACCACCACATCCACCACCGCATCCACCACCACCGCGTTCAACACCACTGCGTCCATCACCACGTCCACCACCACCACATCCACCACTACCAACTCCACCCCAACCACCACGTCCACAACCACCACCATGTCCATCACCACCACATCCATCACCACCACGTCCACATCGTCCACCCCCACCATGTCCACCACCACCACCTCCACCACCACCTTGTCCACCACCATCACCACGTCCACCACTAACACGTCCACCACCACCATGTCCACCACCACCATGTCCACCACGTCCACCACCATCACCATGTCCACCACCACCACGTCCACCACCATCACCACGTCCACCACCATGTCCACCACCACCACATCCACCAACACCCCATCCTCCACCCCGTTCACCACCACCCCCATGTCCACCACCACCGCATCCACCACCACGTCCATCACCACCACTACATCCACCACCACCATTTCCACCACCACCTCGTGCACCACCACCACATCCACCACGTT
Source organism: Lissotriton helveticus (assembly GCF_964261635.1). Taxonomy (NCBI): domain Eukaryota; kingdom Metazoa; phylum Chordata; class Amphibia; order Caudata; family Salamandridae; genus Lissotriton; species Lissotriton helveticus. Next base: position 2,205,475 of record NW_027611672.1, on the reverse strand, counting down.
CACCACCACCATGTCCACCACCACCACCACGACACCCACCTCCACCACCACGTCAACCAGCACCACACCCACCACCACCACGTCCACCACCACTACCACCACCACCACGTCCACCACCACTACCACCACCACCACATCCACCACCACCACGTCCTTCATCACATCCACTACCACCACATCCACTACCACCACCTCGTCCACCACCACATCCACCACTACCACGTCCACCACTACCACGTCCACCACCATGTCCACCACCATCACGTCCACCACCACCACGTCCACCACCACCACCACGTCCATCACCACTACGTCCACCACAACCACGTCCACCACCACCACCACATCTACCACCACCACGTCCACCACCACCATGTCCACCACATCCACCACCACGTCCACCACCATCACATCCACCACCATAACATCCACCACCACGTCCACAACAACCACATACACCACCACCACATCCACCACCACCACATCCACCACCACCACGTTCACCACGAGGCCACCACCAAGTCCATCACCACCACATCCACCACCACCACCTCGTGCACCACCACCACATCCACCACGTTCACCACCACCATGTCCACCACCACCACCACGACACCCACCTCCACCACCACGTCAACCAGCACCACACCCACCACCACCACGTCCACCACCACTACCACCACCACCACGTCCACCACCACTACCACCACCACCACATCCACCACCACCACGTCCTTCATCACATCCACTACCACCACATCCACTACCACCACCTCGTCCACCACCACATACACCACTACCACGTCCACCACTACCACGTCCACCACCATGTCCACCACCATCACGTCCACCACCACCACGTCCACCACCACCACCACGTCCATCACCACTACGTCCACCACAACCACGTCCACCACCACCACCACATCTACCACCACCACGTCCACCACCACCATGTCCACCACATCCACCACCACGTCCACCACCATCACATCCACCACCATAACATCCACCACCACCACATCCACCACCACGTCCACAACAACCACATACACCACCACCACATCCACCACCACCACATCCACCACCACCACGTTCACCACGAGGCCACCACCACATCTACCACCACCAAGTCCATCACCACCACATCCACCATGTCCACCACCATGTCCACCACCACGTCCACCACCACGTCCACCCCCACATCCACCGCCACCATGCCACCACCACTACGCCCATCACCGCGTCCACCACCACTGTGTCCAACACCACCGCGTCCATCACCACCTCGTCAATCACCACTACGTCCACCACCACCATGTCCACCACAATGTCCACCGCCACCCCCACCACCAGCATATCCACCACCACCAAGTCTACCACCACCACTATGTCCACCACCACATCCACCACCACCACCATGTCCACCACCACCGCATCCACCACCACCATGTCCACCACCTTAAGTTCCTATGCAATGAATAACGTTAAAAGATTTTTCAGTGGCGCATCTGCAGAAAAGTCCTCTTCCTGTTGGAAATTAAGAGGAACTTAACCCCTCACCCAAACAATACATTTACGGAAAAAAATTGACTGAATGAGAGCCGTGGCCTGCGGCCTTGGTGCTACAGTAATATTACACCTGGAGGCCAAGAAACCAAGCGCGTAGAAGCCCTGAGAGCACGGCCGCCACGCCGCAGATGCACGCACCGCGGTGGCCATCTGTGGGTTCTGCCCCGGTAGCTCGCGTGGTTTAATGTAACAGGCCATTGGCTTTAAATAGATCCCACGGGCTTCCCAGGGGCGGGATACACTTACAGGGGCAGATTTAATCTTCCATGAAAAATCAGTGGGATGCCGGTGGAGCATGGGACAAAGAGGCGCGAGTGGTTTATAGCCGCTGCCAAAAGGACCACTGGACATAACTTCTTCAAACAGTATATGTCCATCTTCACCATTGACCCAGTAATGCACACCAGAACCGGAGTCCTCAAGGACAACTGTGGCAATCAAACCACACACACAGGTATCTAGGTAATCCATAGGATTGCTTCTGTTGTGGGGTGGGAAGGGGGAATTCCATAAATCTAATGCCATTTGAATATAATTAAATTGGGGACTTTACTGTTAAGGAAAATAGTACTTCAAGGAAGTAAGCGGCCACTAAGGCATTTATGCCACACACATGTTTATTTGTTGACAGGAAAATACACTATGCAAAATGTTTCAGTAACTGACAGCTTTTGGTTAAACCTGGGCAGAATCATTCAAATTCAAACTTTGTTGACAACGAATTAGAAATGTATGGTTGTGTGTACAGCGCCCTAGGCCATAAGAGCCCACACAAAAGCTTCAAATTTAAGTTTTCTAATGTTACTAAAAAGACCATGAGACTGAAGATAACAAGTATTTGCAATGCAACAGGTAGCGCATTTACACGAGTTTAAGCTATTGGGATTGTAAATGACAAAGCATTTTATTTATGTTTTGAAACCCAAAACATAAATAAAAGGCATTGTCATTTACAATGCCAATAGCTCAAACTTGCGTAAATGTGAGACCAATTGTATTGCAAATGCTTGTTCCAGTTTGTTGTGTGTCCAAACACCCATTTGGTAGCAAGTAGCAGGTTTACCCCAACTGCCTGGTATTTAGTAAACATCAAATGAATCGCTAGTGGGCTGCCAACTATCAGGGTCGCACTGAGATAGAGAATATTTACGGGCACCAAAATAAAAATGCTCACCATTAGTGAATAGCTGAAGAAGTGGCATCTATACGCTAACTGTAATGCACGCTATCATGCAAAAGGAAAATAATAATAGACTACTGCATAGAATATCTGTGCAATGCTGTAAAAAAAAGTACATAGATATGCAAGTCAGATTCAGAGAGCACTATATTCATTCTATATCATGCATTACAATATTTTAGCTTTCTCCCACTGGAAACTTGCTCTGCCCAATGAAAGTCAATGTTAACATGTTCCCCCACGTTTCATTAAAATTCTCCCACATTGTTGTACCAAAATACATTTAAGACTTCTTTATTCATGTACATGAGGGTATACGCTGCTCATGTGCGTGCTTATATTACGTGAATGACGGTTCATTACCATTAAAGAGAGGCATAATAGATTTGCAATGTCCCTCTCTGTGACATTACTGCACACTGCCTATGCTAATTAACAAACCCTGCCCCTCTGAAACCAATTTTTTGTTTTGTTTAGGGCTCTTGCCCCCTGTACTTTTCATTTTTGTACTTGCGGTTTGCTGTTTTCAGTATCTGTATGGACTTAAATATACAAAAGTGATGTTATTACAATCCTTAAAATAGCAAATGTGTCACAAATTGTGGCTTACGTGAGGACGGAGGGACAGGAGACTGATTAGTTAAGTGGTGAATAAATACACCAGCCTCGTCACACTCACACTTCCTTGAAGACTTGACAAGCCTCTCTGCTCAACTGCGACCCCTTTTTGAAGAACATGGAAATACACATGTAGCTGGGGTGGTCGCCGGGAGGATTTAGATCAGTGATACTCAAAGTACGGCCCGGGGGCCGCATAAGGCCCTCCAGGTGTTTACATGCGGACCCCTGGGCAGCAGCAGCACGGGGCTGCCGTTTACTCGAGTCAGAACTAACATGAACAAGAAACGTACGTATACAGCAAACACTTATTTAAAGGTTAATTGCAGTTAGGAAAAGGAGGTAACTAGGCCTTTAACTTAGGAACACCTTCATTCTTAAAGGCAGCCACTAGATATACATGCTTTGTTTCCCTACCCCGACTTTACACCCCGCTGGCATCAGTGCGGCCCTCGGTCACACCACAGACCAAACTTTGCGGGCCCCGAGAAAATGTTTGTGAGTACCCATGACCTAGATCAACAAAAGGCGGGAGTAGTTAGACACGAGGACGAAACAGAAGCATGCATCTCTAAAAGGCACGAACAGGAACCAATTATAACAAGCATTGGCATAGCCAATAGGTCTTGCCTTTGGGACGTTATAAGTGTTAACCATGCAACAGTTGATGTTGTTGCACCAAGGATATTGTGCTGGATAACTAAACACGTATAAGGTCCCAAAGGCGAGACCTACTGGCGATGCCAATGCTTGTTTACCTGAAGGGCATTGGCTGACCGCTGCCTGGTTACTGAGGCCCTAGTGAGGTTGAGACATATTTGGGGGAGTTTTATCCTCATCAGATGATGCTGTGCAGGCCCAGGTGCAATGAGGCGCAGTCGGTGCTGCCTGGGAGTGCGTTGCCAATGCTTGTTTACCTGATGGGCATTGGCTGACCGCTGCCTGGTTACTGAGGCCCTAGTGAGGTTGAGTCATATTTGGGGGAGTTTTAGCCTCATCAGTGATGCTGTGCAGGCCCAGCCTAGGTGCAATGAGGCGCAGACGGTGCTGCCTGGTCACTGAGGCCCTAGTGAGGTTGAGACATATTTGGGGGTGTTTTATCCTCATCAGATGATGCTGTGCAGGCCCAGGTGCAATGAGGCGCAGTCGGTGCTGCCTGGTTACTGAGGCCCTAGTGAGGTGGAGTCATATTTGGGGGTGTTTTATCCTCATCAGATGATGCTTTGCAGGCCCAGGCCCAGGTGCAATGAGGCGCAGTCGGTGCTGGCTGGTTACTGAGGCCCTAGTGAGGTTGAGTCATATTTGGGGGTGTTTTATCCTCATCAGATGATGCTGTGCAGGCCCAGGTGCAATGAGGTGCAGTTGGTGCTGACTGGGAGTGCGTTGCCAATGCTTGTTTACCTGATGGGCATCAGCTGACCGCTGCCTGGTTACTGAGGCCCTGGTGAGGTTGAGTCATATTTGGGGGAGTTTTATCCTCATCAGATGATGCTGTGCAGGCCCAGGTGCAATGAGGCGCAGTCGGTGCTGCCTGGTTACTGAGGCCCTGGTGAGGTTGAGTCATATTTGGGGGAGTTTTATCCTCATCAGATGATGCTGTGCAGGCCCAGGTGCAATGAGGCGCAGTCGGTGCTGACTGGTTACTGAGGCCCTAGTGAGGTTGAGTCATATTTGGGGGAGTTTTAGCCTCATCAGGTGATGCTGTGCAGGCCCAGGCCCAGGTGCAATGAGGCGCAGTCGGTGCTGCCTGGTTACTGAGGCCCTAGTGAGGTGGAGTCATATTTGGGGGTGTTTTATCCTCATCAGATGATGCTGTGCAGGCCCAGGCCCAGGTGCAATGAGGCGCAGTCGGTGCTGGCTGGTTACTGAGGCCCTAGTGAGGTTGAGTCATATTTGGGGGAGTTTTATCCTCATCAGTGAGGCTGTGCAGGCCCAGGTGCAATGAGGTGCAGTTGGTGCTGACTGGGAGTGCGTTGCCAATGCTTGTTTACCTGATGGGCATCAGCTGACCGCTGCCTGGTTACTGAGGCCCTGGTGAGGTTGAGTCATATTTGGGGGAGTTTTATCCTCATCAGATGATGCTGTGCAGGCCCAGGTGCAATGAGGCGCAGTCGGTGCTGCCTGGTTACTGAGGCCCTGGTGAGGTTGAGTCATATTTGGGGGAGTTTTATCCTCATCAGATGATGCTGTGCAGGCCCAGGTGCAATGAGGCGCAGTCGGTGCTGCCTGGTTACTGAGGCCCTAGTGAGGTTGAGTCATATTTGGGGGAGTTTTATCCTCATCAGATGATGCTGTGCAGGCCCAGGTGCAATGAGGCGCAGTCGGTGCTGCCTGGTTACTGAGGCCCTGGTGAGGTTGAGTCATATTTGGGGGAGTTTTATCCTCATCAGATGATGCTGTGCAGGCCCAGGTGCAATGAGGCGCAGTCGGTGCTGCCTGGTTACTGAGGCCCTGGTGAGGTTGAGTCATATTTGGGGGAGTTTTATCCTCATCAGATGATGCTGTGCAGGCCCAGGTGCAATGAGGCGCAGTCGGTGCTGACTGGTTACTGAGGCCCTAGTGAGGTTGAGTCATATTTGGGGGACTTTTAGCCTCATCAGGTGATGCTGTGCAGGCCCAGGCCCAGGTGCAATGAGGCGCAGTCGGTGCTGCCTGGTTACTGAGGCCCTAGTGAGGTGGAGTCATATTTGGGGGTGTTTTATCCTCATCAGATGATGCTGTGCAGGCCCAGGCCCAGGTGCAATGAGGCGCAGTCGGTGCTGGCTGGTTACTGAGGCCCTAGTGAGGTTGAGTCATATTTGGGGGAGTTTTATCCTCATCAGTGAGGCTGTGCAGGCCCAGGTGCAATGAGGCGCAGTCGGTGCTGACTGGGAGTGCGTTGCCAATGCTTGTTTACCTGATGGGCATCAGCTGACCGCTGCCTGGTGACTGAGGCCCTAGTGAGGTGGAGTCATATTTGGGGGGGTTTTATCCTCTTCAGATGATGCTGTGCAGGCCCAGGTGCAATGAGGTGCAGTTGGTGCTGACTGGGAGTGCGTTGCCAATGCTTGTTTACCTGATGGGCATCAGCTGACCGCTGCCTGGTTACTGAGGCCCTGGTGAGGTTGAGTCATATTTGGGGGAGTTTTATCCTCATCAGATGATGCTGTGCAGGCCCAGGTGCAATGAGGCGCAGTCGGTGCTGCCTGGTTACTGAGGCCCTGGTGAGGTTGAGTCATATTTGGGGGAGTTTTATCCTCATCAGATGATGCTGTGCAGGCCCAGCCCAGGTACAATGAGGCGCAGTCGGTGCTGCCTGGTTACTGAGGCCCTAGTGAGGTTGAGTCATATTTGGGGGAGTTTTATCCTCATCAGATGATGCTATGCAGGCCCAGGCCCCGGTACAATGAGGCGCAGTCGGTGCTGACTGGTTACTGAGGCCCTGGTGAGGTTGAGTCATATTTGGGGGAGTTTTATCCTCATCAGATGATGCTGTGCAGGCCCAGGTGCAATGAGGCGCAGTCGGTGCTGCCTGGTTACTGAGGCCCTAGTGAGGTTGAGTCATATTTGGGGGAGTTTTATCCTCATCAGATGATGCTGTGCACGCCCAGCCCAGGTACAATGAGGCGCAGTCGGTGCTGCCTGGTTACTGAGGCCCTAGTGAGGTTGAGTCATATTAGGGGGTATTTTAGCCTCATCAGATGATGCTGTGCACGCCCAGCCCAGGTGCAATGAGGCGCAGTCGGTGCTGCCTGGTTACTGAGGCCCTGGTGAGGTGGAGTCATATTTGGGGGTGTTTTATCCTCATCAGATGATGCTGTGCAGGCGCAGGTGCAATGAGGCGCAGTCGGTGCTGCCTGGGAGTGCGTTCTTTCACTTTCGATTGGGGGGGCGGCCCCCCTTTACTCTGGGGAAAGCCACAAACGGGATTCAAGTCGATCTTCTCATCACAGAGATAAAATGTCCCCGTTTGCTGAGGCCTTGAAAAGAGCGACCCAACTCCAGCAACGAGGGCCAATGAGCATTGTTGAGACAAAATAATCATCCATCGATGCAACAACAACAACAACAAATGAATCCCGGAGAGCAGGCTCGAGACCCTCCAGCAGCAGATAGTCTTTGTATCTCTGGACCTCACCTGGGGTTCATGTGGGTGCTGTGCTCCCTGCTGTGGGTCGAGTTTAAATAGGGGCCTCGGGTGAACAACTGCGCATGCGCGGCGGACAGATACTGCCTTCCGCCGCGGAGCGTGAGTTAAAGGGGGGGGCCTGATGGATGAACAAGTACGCATGCGCGGAGGACGGACACCGCTGTTAAGACAATCCAACTCCAGAAGTCTCTTTAGTTGACAGCACGAAGCGCAGTAAAGGATACAGCTCTGGGCCAGCACCGGGGGGACGGGGTCCTCTCAGGGACACAAAGAAGCACAAGAATGACGGTGTCCGCGCGGGGACACAAAGAATGAGAAACAACAGCTGACTCGCGCCACAGCACCCGCTGAGTTGTATTAAAGTGCAAAGCACCTCGGTTCTGCTCCTCTAGGGGAGTGTCTTTACTCTGCGCAGCCGCAGTGAGACTGAGCGTCCTCTGTCCAGGGCAGTTCTCTACTCAGTTGAGGTCCTAACTCGATAGGAAGTAAGGTCTTCTATCTGCGCGTGCGCAGCTATGGCGCGCGTTCCTGCGCGTGCGCAGCCGTGAGATGTTTGTAATTTTTCGTGCGCGATGGTGGCTCCTGCAGGGGCGTGAGATTGCGCGTCACTCGGGGGTCAATAACACACCGGGACACACTCCTCACTGGCAGCCGGGCCCCCGGCGTGCCCCCACCTCTCCCCTAGGCCCTGCAGCCTCCACTGAGCGGTGCACAAGGAGGGGCGAGGCACTCCAATCCCAGTTTCCAAGCTCCATTGGTACTGTCATCTTTGCGCGTGCTGGAGACAGTGTCTGTTCTCCGCGCATGCGCAGTTGCACGGCTCGTGAGCCTGACTACTTTAAGCCTGGCTGCAGCATCCCGGTTTCTAAGGTGCGTTGGTCGCTCTGTATCTGGGACATTTAAACAGCCGCGGGGGCTGGGGGGAGCTTGGAGCTGCTGCTGCTGCGCCCCCAGTGCGGTGATGGGACGGGCGGGGGAAGCATTGCAGTGTTGAAGAAGCTGAGTCAGTCACCGGTCACTGCTTGTAAAGACCCTCCGAGTGATCATGAGAGGGTCAGTCATTTGATGGGTTTGTAGATTCTGTTTTCTGAGGAAACCAAAGCCCCCTGCAAGATGCCGCATTTGTCAGACACCAACAGAGCTGCCAGGGTTTCAGATGTGCGACATTTTCTTAATTTCAGTGTAATTGTGAGTGACATTTAAACCACTATGAGTGACACTTTCTCACAAGCAAAATCAAGCAATGAAGACGAGGGAAACAAACAATTATAAGAAATGACACCCATTTGAGCAAGGAGAAACTCCTAAAAAGATCTTAAAATATATCTGCAAAGCACCAGAAATTGAAGGGCACAACCTAGTAATAATCGTAATAATCGTAATCATACGCTCTTGTATAGCGCCTTATCACAGTAAGGTCTCAAGGCGCTTGCTTTGGGAACCCGTCCTGGCCTTTCCCTGCGAGATTACCCCTACTGGGCATCCCCAAGGTGAAGACCAGGCATCCCGCCGCGGGGGGCCATAGTGGAGATAGAGCAAGCTATTGCCCAGAGTTGCCGAGTGTGAACCCATGATTCGAGTAGGCACCGAGGCGAGAATTATCGAGTCCGTGGACATTATGAGCTCAAGACCCTGCCGCGTCGGGAATTGAACCCTGGTCCCGGGTCTGACCTCTGCATCAGGGTCTGCCTCCTCTAACCGGTGTGCCACACTTCTTCTAGTGCCCTTGTAATCTGTTCGGTCAGCGGTCAAAGACTCTCCGCATCAGGCAAGCCACAGGCGAGTGAGACTGAGGCACACATAAGTTACAGTCAGCCAGGCTCACAAGCCTGATAATACTGGACGAACGCTTAGTCAACAGTGGAGTCACTAAGATAGGTGGTAATTCAATTCAGTTGTATGACTTTGGCCATTGCAGAAGAGCACTCGCCTTGTTGTCAGCTGTACGTATATTATTATATCCAGGGCCGGCTTGTTTGTTTGCTGGACCCCCAATCACCATCTTTGCTGCGGATTCCCTTACTACCACCCCTTTAACAGTCCCCTCAATTCTCTATAACCACTGTACCTCGGATGCATTTAACTAGGTTTATAGTGCCACTCATACCAGTGTAGGGTGTTAGAGCACTTTACATCACACACATACACTCATTCAAAATGTGTAAATCAGTGTATAGGAATGTTACTTAAGACAGAGAACTACAAGTATCCATACTGATAGACAGTATAGTTTAGGAGGACTTGGTCTGGAGAAGCAACAAACTCATAATTCAACATCTTACTCCGTGGTTGGGGGTTCTCTTTAATAATAACTGTTTATTTTTGTATCGAAATTACCCCTTTCTGCAACATTAGAGTAATGAAAGACTGAGGGAGGGATCATAGCGCCCTAATCTGTGCCTTCCAGTTTATTTCCAGCTCTTTTATGACAGTTATTAGTTCCCTGTTCTAAACTGGGATTTTAACTTTTACACTTCAAGTAAAAAATGACCTCTCTAACTAAAGCACTGACCTATTTTCCATATATGCACTCCCTGATCCGCATGGATCGCGTATTTTGCAGTAGGAATATTAACCTGCTGTGCTACTTTGTAATCAGTCAAAACTTACACTGGAGAAAATGATCGTACTCCAAGAAGAACATTAATCAGAGTTATCGTGCCATTTTTATTGTTGAATGAACATTTCAGGAGGAAATGAAAGCGACAGCAGGTGCTTCTTAAACTTAAATACTTACAAACATGGTGAACACTACTTGTAGTTATCATTAAGATATTTGCTCAGAATAGACTGTAATCGTGCTCCATTGACCAAGTGCTGCCATCCACAGTTACCGTCTTAGAGCTCGAGTCTTGGAAACACTAGAGTAAAAGTCTCATACATTAATGGATATTTAGATATGGCTCTGAAGGCGCCCCGAGGGTATCTTCCAGAGGCCAAGAGACCGGAAAAGAGGAACAGAGTGCCCTCAGGAAAAAGCAGAGACTAGACAATTCAAAGCTTTATTGGACACACGAGCTGTTCGCTTGAAGCTGGTACTGTCAGATATGTGCGTTTCTAAACAAAAGTGTTCGCTCCAATGATACCAGGCATGTTTAGTAAAGTAGCAATAAATACCCCAACACTATGCAGGACATTTGGTAAAACATTCTTATCACTAAATAAGACACTGCTGGCAGGCAGAGGCTCTAAATTATGGGAGCCTCAACATTTGTAACTTTCAATTAAAGTTCTTCATGGAATTTATGTTATGCGTCCAGGAATTGCCTTCCGCATATACTTACTTAATTATGCAGTGATGGCCGAGAGAGCACAGCTGCATTTTCCATGTCGGCCTCGCTTGTGTGATGCCTGACTGCCCGAGCTCGCTTGGGCCGGCTCAGTGTCAGCTGAGAGCTACAGACAGGGGTGCCGGGCCGGTTTGCTCGGACGGCATCAAGATCACGGTGCCCCCCGTGGTGTCGTCCATGGGGGTCGGACTCATGCTTCATTGCAGAACCACAGCAGTCCTCATTTCACAGCGAGCGGGCTCAGTGGAGAATTAACTGCTGCCCGCCCGGTGTCTACCAATGATTGGCGGAAGTATCTGTGACGTCAGGAAAGTGCGGAATGCGCGCGGCTAAGCAGTGATTATTTCAACAATCGAATGCATGATGTGGGCTTACCCAGGCCGCCCTCTAAGTGTGTGGAGCTGCACGTGCTGCGCAGCCGGCTGCTATACCTTATTAGTAATTAAACCGGCCAGGGCTCGACCGCAGCGCTTGACAGCTGAGGACCACGATCCCTAATATGCGTGACCTCGTATTTCAGTGCGATGATGCGGATCACCACACTGAAATGCGTTAGAATCACGCCTGATGCGTGATACTTGGCAGAACTGCACCAGATACTCCTGCCGTGCAAATAGGATGATGATACTAAGATATGGGCTTGATCTGTGCCTATACCTGCGTAAAATTAGCGTCATTTAAGCAATACATATTCGGAGGGCACAAATGTGTGTTTGTCGACATGGCCGAACATACTATTAAGTGGACTAATAATTACTGTATTGAGATACTCTTTCTCTTAACTATAATAACCTTGCACCGATTATATGGGGCCTCGGACTAAAAGCTGGGTATTTCCGGTTATCATACCAGATTTGGGCACACATACTCATCCAATATGGCTGAGTTTACTAAACCGTCTAATCGGGCGAAACGGTCTAGCTATTGCACGGTTGGCACTCTTTTACAGTGCTTCTGGCATCCGGCTCTGAAATCTCGACCATACTGAGTTGCCGGGTGATGAGTGAGGATCACGGAGAATGCCGCATACAGGTTAGAAGTGACGCCAGTTAGAGTTACCTCGCACCACGCACCCTTTTTCTTCCTAGATATGGATGTTTGCTCGGATACTAATGGTAGTCCCCGTTTGTCCTTTGTATTTGCCTTGTAGCATCCAAGCACGGACTATAATACAATTCGCGAAGCAGCACGCATACCAAACCGTGCTTTTTGAAAATAGAAGGATCTTTACAGCGCGCACACATATCGTGCTCTGATTTTGGGGTAATCAATCAATCATCAATCATAGCATTTGTATAGCGCGCTACTCACCCGGAGGGTCTCAAGGCGCTTGGGGGGGGGGGCTGCTATTGCTCGAAGAGCCAGGTCTTGAGTTGCTTCCTGAAGGAAAGGTGGTCCTGGGTCAGTCGGAGGTGTATGGGGAGGGAGTTCCATGTCTTGGCTGCCAGGTAGGAGAAGGATCTTCCTCCGGTGGTGGCTCTGCGGATAGGTGGAACGGCGGCGAGGGCGAGGCTGGTGGAACGTAGCTGGCGGGTGGGAGTGTAGAAGGTCAGGCGGTTTTGAGGTACCTGGGTCCCAGGTCGTGGAGAGACTTGTGTGCGTGGGTGAGGAGTCTGAACGTGATCCTCTTGCTGACGAGGAGCCAGTGCAGGTCTCTCAGGTGTCCGGAGATGTGGCTGTGTCGGGGGATGTCCAGGATGAGTCGTGCGGAGGCATTCTGGATGCGTTGGAGTCTTTTCTGAAGTTTGGCTGTTGTTCCGGCGTAGAGGGTGTTCCCGTAGTCCAGTCGGCTAGTGACGAGTGCCCGGGTGACCGTCTTCCTGGTTTCGGTGGTGATCCACCGGAGGATCTTTCGGAGCATACGCAGGGTGTTGAAGCATGACGACGAGACGGCGTTGACTTGTCTGGTCATCGAGAGGGAGGAGTCCAGGATGAAGCCCAGGTTACGAGCGTGGTCCGTTGGCTTGGGAGTGGTGCCCAGGGCAGGGGGCCACCAGGAGTCATCCCAGGCGGAGGGTGATGATCCCAGGATGAGGACTTCTGTCTTGTCTGAGTTCAGTTTCAGGCGGCTGTTCTTCATCCATTCAGCGACGTCTTCCATCCCTTCGTGTAGGTTGGTTCTGGCGGTGGCGGGGTCGTTTGTGAGGGAGAGGATCAGCCGGGTGTCGTCGGCGTAGGAGATGATGTTGAGGTTTTGTTGGCGTGCGATGGCTGCGAGGGGGTTCATGTAGACATTGAAGAGGGTGGGGCTGAGTGATGATCCTTGTGGTACGCCGCAGATGACTTCGGTGGCCTCGGATCTGAATGGGGGAGGCAGACTCTCTGGGTTCTTCCGGTGAGGAATGAGATGATCCACTCCAGTGCCTTCTCTTGGATTCCGATGTTGTTGAGGCGCTGCACTAGGGTGCGGTGTCAGACCGTGTCGAACGCTGCGTAGAGGTCCAGGAGGATGAGGGCTGCTGTTTCCCCGTTGTCGAGCAGGGATCTGATGTCGTCTGTGGCTGCGATGAGGGCGGTTTCGGTGCTGTGGTTGGCACGGAAGCCGAACTGCGAGTGGTCGAGGGATCCGTTCGTCTCGAGGAAGGTGGCCAGCTGACTGTTGACGGTCTTCTCGATGACCTTGGCAGGAAAAGGGAGGAGCGAGATGGGACGGTAGTTCTTGAGATCGGTGGGGTCCGCTGTAGGTTTCTTCAGGAAGGCGCTGAGCTCGGCGTGCTTCCAGCTCTCCGGGAAGGTGGCGGTGTTGAAGGAGGTGTTGATGATGTCCCGGAGTTGGGGTGCGATGATGGAGTCGGCTTTGTTGAAGACGTGGTGGGGGCAGGGGTCGATAGGCGATCCGGAGTGGATGGTGCTCATCACGCGGGTGGTGTTCTCGGTGCTGACCGGAGTCCAGGCGCAGAGGGTGGTGGTGGGGGGCGTTGGCTCAGTGGTAGGGTGCGTGGTCTGTGCGTCGAAGCTGTTGTGTATGTCGGCGATCTTGCTGTGGAAAAACGAGGCGAGGGAGTCGCAGAGGTCTTGCGGGTAAGCCTCATTTCTGCTTCTAATCAATACACACGGTATAAATAGGGAAGGTGAAACCCTCTGTAGACTAATGATTGCCGAGCACGTAATTAACGCCACAAACCCCAACACTAGAAGTTGATGTATGTCACCGGATATGAGCACTTACCATATACTCACATAATAGATGCTATATAAGTAAGATGCAAGGGCTGAATTTACACTTGTATGATAATGATGGTACCCATCATCTTTGTACAGAGAATTTAACAAGATTGACGTTCAAGATTACATTTATTACCCAGCCGATCTTAGGCTGGGTCGGAACTATAACTAGCCAGAAGGTATGTTTCTTACCTCCTGGTACTAAATAAATTCACAATCTTGGGATAATGAGCAATTACTAAATATGGTCACATCTGGCTACCCTCTTTGGGTATACAAAGAGAAGTTGTACTTTACAAGGTAGGCCTGAGCTTTTCTGCTCAGTGTGTGTTTGGGAGAGGACACAGATGAGTGTATTTTCACTGACGTATATTATTAAGTATAGTAATGCGCTTGACCCTTCCTACACTTTCCACCATGAGCACCATGGTTTTTCTTTGTGATGTTCTTGATCTGTTGCTTATACTTCAACCTTTAACCCTTTATCCCAGGATATTGGGGGCTTTTGTCTCTTCCTGTCCCTCACCCTTTTTTTCCCCATCTACTACCTCCAAGTGCTGGTGGGATTTGTGATGTTGTATCACAACTTTGGAAATGTCATAGCATGGATTCTGCTAAAGTGATTTTAATGTTACAATGCCCGAGGAATTGCGGGATTACATGATGTTTTCTGTTTTTCTTTCCCAGCCCTGAGGAAGTCGTGGGCCCTTCCCCATACGACGAAACACATGTTGCCTGGATTCTGAGCAAGATACTAATATTAAAAGCATCTTGTCTAACTATTGTGCTCATTCTGTAACTTGAAAGTAATTTAACTTGAAAAAATCTGTACTTTGGTGTGATAGGGCTTTACATGTACGTTTGAGATCTGCGGATCTATTTTAGGGGATTTTGGATGATTGCCCCTCCCTAAGCACCCACTAAAACAAATAATCTCCAGTAACCCAATATTGCCGAAAGACCTGAGAGTGCCATAATCCATCCAGGATAAAATAATCCCAGCTTTTCTCATAGAAAGTAGTAGTCTACTTTTGTGTGTGGAAGTGGTAGGTCACTCACCAAAGATTAAAGCCACAGGTTTGGATTCGGGCAGCGCTCTTTCAATGACGAGGCTTCTAATTTGTTACTGTGTCAAATCCATTGGGTCTGGGAACGAAACTAGAATATCTGCAAGAAATGTGAAATACATTGATTGCAACTGTTGTATGTATTCAGGAATTGCTGCGCCCCATCGGAATTGAGACACACATGTACATTAAATAATGCGGCTGGTGATACTAATGTTTCTGCGGAGAGATTGGACTTTTGTTGAGTAGTAGCTCTGATTGTAAATTATCCAGCTCCAAAGAATGCGTACCACACTTTTATCACAGAAATGACTGTATTTTATGAGGATTATAGCAATGAGTTACTGGTTTTGTCATAGAGATCCTTCTGCTATTCGTGCAATGTCTGGTGCACTACAGCACCTAGCACTGAGCTGGGAGAGTGGAGGGTCAGGTGCTGTATATTCAGAAATAACATGGGTTTAAAACCACCTGCTGACGAATTCCTTGTGTGTCCAAGAGTTCTCAGGCAACAATGAAAATGTAAATATGCCTCCTGTGAATAATGTTCCTGCTGGAGAGAGAGAGGCATTTTGTCTAGTGCCTGTTTTTCCTCGTCATGAAGTAGCGGAAAGGGTTAATGTGACTACTGCAAAGAACGTGTACTATGCAGACCACTTAAGAGCATTTTATGTGGCTAGCTCAATGAGTTACAGCTTGTCGCAGAGGTCCTTTTGTTACTTGCATTTCATTAGTTACAATCCTAAAATGGCACAGTTAGGTATGAACTGTCTTCAAGAACTGCATTCAAACTGTGTGTTATAGGTTAGAACATTCTTTTCTCCCCCAGTTTTTCATTATCCTAATGCTGCTAAAAAGGGTTAGTTCGCGTAGATGAGCATTCTTTTTACTTACGCCAATTACTGTGGTATGTTTTAAATCCTGAGTTTACACTTCTCCAGACCATATACTCTTAAAATATACTGCACACTTATATCTATGACGTGATTCCTACAACTTGCAATCCTCACCGTCATATGTAACATTTCCTATAGACTACATTTACACAGATATGATTAATTGTCTCTGTATAATGTGTGTGTGATGTATCGATCTCTGACACTCCATATTGTTATGAGCAGCTCTATAAAACAAATAAAACGTATATGAGAAGGTAAGTACCCTTCCATTTTCATAACTTAATTTTGATAGCAAGAAAGTGTCACTCTAAGTGTCACACATTTGGTCGTTGGAAGTCATTCATAAGTACACTGAAACTATGAAAATGTCACACATAAGCAATCTGAAACCTTGGCAGCTATGGAGATTTAGTGTGCCTCACTCACATAACCGTCCTGACCCAGTCAGCCACGGTCGCTCCACTCGCTCCCTGAACCCTTTTGCGCCTGATTGTGCTCCGATCTCGCCTGGAGACGGATATTGCCCTCAGCCCTGCTGCTTGCTTGCTAATTGTGCCCCCGAGATCGCCTGTGGTCATATTGTTGTGCCTGGTATCGTATTTGTATAGATATTGGTATCGTATTTTGTAGCTATTTATTTGTTCTGCCTTGCATTGTGCCTGGTTGTGCCCCCGATCCCCCCACTACATTTTGGACATTTTGGACCGTGCCATTTGGTCCTAGCACCCTACCGCTGCTCCCCCGCGGCCCCACCCCCGTTCCCTCAAGCTTTCCCTGGACATCGCCTCCCCGCTCCCGCCTCCCAGCTGCTCCTCCCTCCCACTACCAACAAATAGATAGTCCCGCGAGCGGAAGCGCTGTGACCGTCCTGACCCAGTCTGCCACGGTCGATCCACTCGCTCCCTGAACCCTTTTGCGCCTGATTGTGCCCCCGATCTCGCCTGGAGACGGATATTGCCCTCAGCCCTGCTGCTTGCTTGCTGATTGTGCCCCCGAGATCACCTGTGGTCATATTGCTGTGCCTGGTATCGTATTTGTATAGATATTGGTATCGTATTTTGTAGCTATTTATTTGTTCTGCCTTGCATTGTGCCTGGTTGTGCCCCCGATCCCCCCACTACATTTTGGACCGTGCCATTTGGTCCTAGCACCCGGCCGCTGCTCCCCCGCGGCCCCACCCCGTTCCCTCAAGCTTTCCCTGGACATCGCCTCCCCGCTCCCGCCTCCCAGCTGCTCCTCCCTCCCACTACCAACAAATAGATAGTCCCGCGAGCGGAAGCGCTGTGACCGTCCTGACCCAGTCAGCCACGGTCGCTCCACTCGCTCCCTGAACCTTTTTGCGCCTGATTGTGCCCCCGATCTCGCCTGGAGACGGATATTGCCCTCAGCCCTGCTGCTTGCTTGCTGATTGTGCCCCCGAGATCGCCTGTGGTCATATTGCTGTGCCTGGTATCGTATTTGTATAGATATTGGTATCGTATTTTGTAGCTATTTATTTGTTCTGCCTTGCATTGTGCCTGGTTGTGCCCCCGATCCCCCCCACTACATTTCGGACATTTTGGACCGTGCCATTTGGTCCTAGCACCCTGCCGCTGCTCCCCCGCGGCCCCACCCCCGTTCCCTCAAGCTTTCCCTGGACATCGCCTCCCCGCTCCCGCCTCCCAGCTGCTCCTCCCTCGCTCCGCCCCCTCCGCTCTCCACTTATGACAGATGCATTCGCGCGCAGCGTTCATGCGCAGCGGACGCGCCCCATACGCGCCGAAGTCGCGCCAAAAGTAAGCCCGTCTACACCCGTCCGCGCCTGGACCGCGCTCAGCGCCAGACCCCCTGGCCCCCGCTAAAACCTCTCCACCCGCCTAACGTACGATGCCGCAACCCTCTCTGCACTCAACACCGGCCGACTCCCCGACTGCCACCAAGCCGCCCCAGGACGTACCCATGGACCCTTCACCTGCCAATCCTGCAAGCTCTGCTGCATCAGGACCAACACTACAACCACTAACGCCAAACTGAGCTCAAACAACAACCACCTGAAGTGCATCCTGCTCAACACCCGGTCGGTCCACAGACCGGGTGTTCCATTGAATTATGGAACCTACTCGACACCATAACACCGAACGTCGCCTTTCTTACAGAAACCTGGATGAACGCCTCATCTGCGCCCGACATCGCCATAGCCATCCCGGACGGTTACAAGATCGTCCGAAAAGACCGCATCAACCAAACAGGAGGAGGCATCGCCATCGTCCACAAGACACCATCCGCATCTCGACCAGCTCCGACGACACCCTCAAAGCAGCCGAACACCTTCACTTCCAGATACACACCGACCCCAAGACCACACTTAGAGGCACCCTCATTTACAAACCCCCAGGACCCCGCACACAATTCAGCAAAGACATCGCTGACTTTATCAGCCCACACGCCCTCCCCTCCGAGGACTACATTCTCCTAGGAGACCTCAACTTCCACCTGGAAATGGACAACGATAGCAACACCACCTCCCTTCTGGACAACCTCGCCAATCTGGGACTCAAACAACTGGTAAACACCCCCACCCACTACGCAGGACACACGTTCAACGCAATCTTCTCCTCCAGTAAGCACGTCTCCTTCAATCACGCCACAGAACTCCACTGGACGGACCACAGCTGCGTCCACTTTCAACTTCAGAAAGACCACGACCCACCACCACCCACAACAAGTCTCCCGCAGAAACTGGAACAAAATCACCACCAACCAGCGCACCACATTGCTAAACCAAAATCCTCCCGCCAGATCATCGGACCCAAATCAAGCAGCCATCAATCTCGCACAATGGATCACCCACTGCGCTGACGAATTAGCACCCTTGAAAAACCATCACAACAAGCCAGGAAGAAAAAAAGCCCCCTGGTTCAACGATGACCTCAAGAACTCCAAAAAGAACTGCCGATCCCTCGAGAAAGCCTGGCGAAGAAACCCAACCACAGACAACATGACCGCCCTCAAGGACGCCACCTGCAAACACCACCAGCTGATCCGATCCACCAAGAAATCAGCATTCAAGGATCGACTCGACAACAACGCCCACAGCAGCAAGGAACTCTTCAACATCGTCAAAGAGCTTACCAATCCCAGCGCCGGCACCAACGACATCACTCCCTCTCAAGACCTCTGCGACTCTCTAGCATCGTTCTTCCACAGCAAAATCACTGACATGCATAACAGCTTCGGCGACCAGCCCACTCCCCTTACCTCCGAACTGAAGCCCCCCACCACCACCCTCAGCGCCTGGAACCCGATCAACACCGAGGACACCATCCGCTTGATGAACTCCATCCACTCCGGATCGCCAACCGACCCATGCCCCCACCACATATTCAACAAGGCCGACTCCATCATCGCACCCCAACTCCGAGATATCATCAACTGCTCCCTAAACACCGCTACCTTCCCGGAAAGCTGGAAACATGCCGAACTCAGCGCCCTCCTGAAAAAACCTACAGCAGACCCCACTGAACTTAAGAACTACCGCCCCATCTCGCTCCTCCCATTCCCTGCCAAAGTCATAGAGAAAACCGTCAACAGTCAGCTCGCCGCCTTCCTCGAATCAAACGGCTCCCTCGACCCCTCACAGTCCGGCTTCCGAGCCAAACACAGCACGGAGTCCGCCCTCATCGCAGCAACAGACGACATCCGAACACTACTCGACAACGGGGAAACAGTTGCCCTCATCCTCCTGGACCTCTCCGCAGCGTTTGACACGGTCTGTCATAGCACCCTTGTACAACGCCTCAGCAACGTCGGGATACAAGGAAAAGCATTGGATTGGATCATCTCGTTCCTCGCCGGAAGAACCCAGAGAGTACGCCTCCCCCCTTTCAGATCAGAGGCCACCGAAGTCATCTGCGGCGTACCACAAGGATCATCACTCAGCCCCACCCTCTTCAACGTCTACATGAGCCCCCTCGCGACCTTCGCACGCCAACACAACCTCAACATCATCTCATACGCTGATGACACACAGCTGATCCTCTCCCTCACCAAAGACCCAAACACCGCCAAAACCAACTTACACGAAGGGATGAAAGACGAAGCCGAGTGGATGAAGAACAGCCGTTTAAAACTGAATTCAGACAAGACGGAAGTCCTCATCCTAGGATCATCCCCCTCTGCATGGGACGACTCATGGTGGCCGCCGGCCCTGGGCAGTGCACCCAAACCAACGGACCATGCTCGCAACCTGGGATTCATCCTAGACTCCTCCCTCTCGATGACCAGACAAGTCAACGCCATCTCATCATCATGCTTTAACATCTTACGCATGCTCCGAAAGAGCTTCCGATGGATCCCCGCCGAAACAAGAAAGACGGTCACCTAAGCACTCGTCACAAGCCGACTGGACTACGGAAACACTCTCTACGCCGGAATCACAGCCAAATTACAGAAAAAACTCCAACGCATTCAAAACGCCTCCGCCCGAATCATCCTAGACATACCCCGCCACAATCACTTATCCGGTCACCTGAGAGACCTTCACTGGCTCCCCGTCAACAAGACCCACGCACACAAGGCCCTCTATGACCTAGGACCCAGATACCTCAACACGCGCCTGACCTTTTACAACCCCACCCGCCAACTACGATCGTCCAATCAAGCCCTCGCCGCGATTCCACGCATCCGAAAAGCCACCATGGGAGGAAGATCATTCTCCTACTTAGCGGCCAAGACCTGGAATTCGCTCCCCACCCATCTCTGCCTCACACAGAACCACCTCTCCTTCAGAAACCAGCTCAAAACATGGCTATTTGATAAGTAGCGAACCCCCCTCCCTCAAGCGCCTTGAGACCCTCTGGGTGAGTAGTCGCTATATAAATTTTCGACTTGACTTGACATAAATGCACGTTTTGCATCAGAGAGTGATTGACACTGCCAGGATTCTGTTCCAGTGTTAGCCAGCTAGGTGTTCGCTTGGGAACATTTAGGGGATGCTACTACTATTATGATAGTAGTATACCAGGGGTGTTAGCGTCTTCCTTGTGGCTTTATGTAGCTCATACAGTCCTAATCTCCCTGATGTACGTACTGTACTATGCAAAGGGAGACCAACTTGGCCCATCAAAAGAGGTTGGAGTACCAAAGATCATTCATGGAAATGAATTAATAGTTCAAAATGTAATTTTAGATTAGGAATCTAGGAATAGGTTATCTGATTTAAAATAATCAATACTGTGTCTGTCAAACTGTTTTTTGTAAAGAGAGTACCACCAATCATTGTTCTTTTTATCTTTATTCCTTTCATAAGCACCCAAGGGCAAGAGGGCACCTTCATAAGCAGCTGCCACCAGCGCCGCGGAACGTTTGAAGACAACCACAACCAGGTTGACTCCCACCACCAGCTCTGCAGCCTTGGCAGATGGTTCTGCCGACCCCAGTAAATCATGTTTATTATTATTTCTAACGTGTAACTATTCCCACTAGTAAAAGTATGGCCTTGTACATTTATACTATTTACTTTTCTTCAACTTTACTATCAAAGGTTTTTTATCCCTTCATTTTCCAGTGTTTTTCTATCTTGTGCGGCTGACTTTCTCCTGGCTGTAACTTTTTTTCTGGTCCCCTGTTAGGTTTTGCATGGACATTGATTCACCAAAATGCCAGGGGTATCAGAAGTGACATCACACAGCCTTTGACCTTAATGAATCATAGCATTTGTAAAGCGCACTACTTACTCTGGTTTATAGACGAGGGTTCCTCTGAGAGTGGTATTGGGGTCGGTGTGGATCTGGAAGTGGAGATGTTCGGTGGTGCTGAGGGCTTCGTCGGTGCTGGGCGATTCCTCCTCCTACTCTGTTGGTGCGGATCCTGCTGGTGATCTTGTAGCCTTCCGGGATGGCTATGGCGATGTCGGGTGCCGAGGAGGGGTACAGCTTGGTCTCCGTCAGGAAGGTAACGTCTGGGGTGGTTGAGTCGAGTAGGTCTCAGAGTTTAACGACGTGTTTGCGGGCAGAGTGGGTGTTGAGAATCAGAGGAAGTTATATCATATGACCTTTAATCCTGAGTCTTTCTAGGAGGTGAAGTCATATAACCTTAATACTTAGGACATCGCAATAATTGACATCACTAACATTCTATAATAACTGCATCATTATTATGAAAATACAAGTTAAACAAATGTCTGTTTAATTTCCACCTGTATTATGGTGCTGATATGATCTTCGAAAGGGGTGGGAAATAATACTAGCTCTGAATTGTAGAAAGTGAAGCAAATGAGCCAAACCTCCTCTACGGAGTGTGCAGAGAGGTTCAGAAACTGAGGAAATGTTTTTAAGTATTGGGTCAAATAGTGCATTGTAAAGCACATTTTTCAAATAGATTAGCTAAAAATGTCTCTCATTAAATATTCATGTCTTTTGCTATTATGCCAAGCCAATCAACCCCATTGTTTCAAAATGTGATCTAGGGCCCCTATATGTTAAAAAATATCTCTAGCATGTCAGGACCAGCATTTGATCATGGCTGCCCTGCTCCAATATCCCACTGTTGTGCTCCCATATGCAAAGACTTACCGCCAATGTGCAGTAATCATATCTACAAAAACATCAGCGAACACATACAGAGGAAAAACCCTTTAAGTGCAGCTAGTCAATCATCAGTCTTACACAGGCATCAGCAAACACACACTGGGGAAAAACCATACCATTGTAATGAATGTGGAAGTAGTTTTCATGACTCTTCCGCATTAAGGATTCATCAGCAAAATCGCACAGGGGAAAAGCCTTTCCAGTGCAGTGAATGTGTGAAAAGCTTTAGTCAGCTATCAATCCTGCAGAGTCATCAGAGAACACACACGGGCAAAACCATACCATTGCAGTGAATGCGGAAGTAGTTTTAGTAACTGCTAAAACCTAAGGATGCATCAGAGGACACACACGGAGGAAAGCCATAAGTGCACTGAATGCAGGAAAGGCTTTAGTCGCTCATCAGTTCTACACAGCCATAAGCAAAAACACACCTTCATTGAACACACATGGAAATAATCCAAGAGATGCAGAGAATCTGGCAAGACCCTAAACGCATCAACAATAATACTGACCCATTTGTGGACACACACAGGAACATAAAAGTGCAGTTAGTGTGATGGAAGACTTGACTAGAAGGAAAGAAATAAAACAGAGATATTTGTGGTATTATGAAAGTGTCTATTCTCAGCAAATGTTCATTTCTCTACATGTAGGAAAAACCAAGAAGTACCAGGAAGTTTATTGGGAGACTAGCATAATGTGGAATAAAAGAAAAGAAACATTGTATCTTTTCGAGTGAAACAGACAGAAAGAAAAGCATCCAAGCACAACTGATCACGCTACTGGTTAAAGCAACACTATGAACAATACTTGGACTCATGGGTATTTTCAGCTAAATTTAGGGATTACTGAGAAAACCCGTTAAGCCATGAACCCAAAACAAATGTACTCCCATGGAATGCTCATCCAAAAGTCAAAGGCAGTTCCTAATAGTGAACAGTGCAGTATACACGTCATCCACTCAGCAGGATGGTAAAGAGGCTTTACTCCAGGGGAGTGACAAGCACAAGAAGAGCCAACACAGGCTGACGCACAACATGCAAAATAGGCAAGCTACTGACAACATTTATCAAATAATATCCTAGGATAAAAGCTAGATATGAGCATAGTTTTTGTCTCTGCACTAAATAATACAAACAACCACTTACTTAGTACATGCCGTTCACTCATGTCTCTCTTCAATGAAGAGTGCTGTTACCACCAAATTTCCTGATACTCATTATACGAAACATAGATGGAAGAAAGGCTGAGTCAATCATACCGAGCTGACTGGTGTTCTGCCAGTTTATATTTCTATAAACCCTACCTTGGGAAGGCAAGAATAACACTATAACGCTATAAACTCTAAAGTAGAAAATCACTTGTGGGAGGGAGGCAGCAACTCGAGTCAGTCACACGTAATAAAAGAGGCACATATTTCCCCTATTGGAATTTATATCATAAGACAAACATATATGTTCAAAATCTGACTCAATGCCAATGAATATAAAAGATATTTGAAAACTGAAGACTGTATGAAGTGCTTTTTTAGTGTCATCACTGCCAGACGTTCATGGGCATGTGGCATTATTAAGAAATCGTTTTGGTGTAATAGTGGAGGAAGAAGGTGTTAGACAGATGCTGATAACATAACATATAACAAATCGAAATTGATCAGAGTGTGGGGGCCATCGGTATATGTATTACACTGAAAGCGGGACTACCTGATCAGGATTTTAGTTTTTTGTCCTCATCTTGCCAACTCTCTTGCTAGGGTTGATCTTACCCCACAAATGTCCGGGAGGGGACGGAGTACATCTCTGCAGAAGAATACTGCTGGTTCCACTTCCAACTCCTTTACGAAAAGGGGACCACAACACAGGAGAGGCCAGGACCCACATCATGTTTGGCTTAATCATTGGACCCACTGATGTTTTCTCTCCAATTTACCAACATTGTCCAGATCTTATCCTGACTCCTTGGGTCTCAGGCCATATCAGACTGGCTCGTATAGATGAGAATTTTGAGGCACTCAGAAAAAGATGGGGGACTTTCAGACTTCCAAAGCCTACTTATCTCCCGCCTCGCCACCAAAACCACATAGAAAATAAACTTGGTAACAGCAGAATTTATTTGTACATCTTCCTCTTGGTTGAGTCCAAAGAAAACAAGACGAGGGCTTACCTTAATCTGTTTACCTATTACTTCCCCAAGAAAATCACACACAGGACGGTAGAGTGGTAGAGTGAGGGCAGTAGCATGAGGGCGGTAGAGATGTAGAGTGAGGGCGAGATGGTGGGAGAGTGAGGGCGGTAGAGTGAGGGCGGTAGAGTGAGGGCGGTAGCGGGTAGAGTGGTGAGGGTGTGTGTGTGAGGGTGAGGGAGTGTGTGAGGGTGAGGATGTGTGTGAGGGTGAGGGGGTGTGTGAGGGTGAGGGGGTGTGTGAGGGTGAGGGTGTGTGTGAGGGTGAGTGGGTGTGGTGGTGTGAGGGGGTGGGGGGGTGAGGGTGTGGGTGAACGGGCACTATCAGCGGAGCAGAAGGCAAGAAAAACTAGTGCAATCCGGGGAGCAGAAGGCAAGAGGACGGGCACAATCAGGGGAGCAGAAGGCAAGAAAAACGAGTGCAATCAGGGGAGCTGAAGGCAAGAGAACGAGTACAATCTGGGGAGCAGAGGCATAAAGAACGAATGCAATCAGGGGAGCAGAAGGCAAAAGAACGAGTACAAGTAGGGGAGCAGAAGGCAAGAGAACGGGCACAATCAGGAGAGCAGAAGGCAAGAAAAATGAGTGCAATCAGGGGAGCAGAAGGCAAGCGAACCGACACAATCAGGGGGGCAGAGGCAAGAAAAACGAGTACAATCAGGGGAGCAGAAGGCAAGAAAAAGAAACTGTCTCACACCACTGCGGTTTTGTGTTTTAAACGCAACTAGTACATAGATTGCATGACCAGAGTTTTCCTAATGCAGACTGCATAAATGAAACCAGCGGCACCGTTCACTTTTGTAAAACAAGCTCTTGGCATTGCTGTGGGGGGGCGGGGCGGGAGCGCATTCCTTTGAAGTCTGATGGCGGGGGAGCAGCTTGGGAGGCAACATTCCATTGCGGTGCGAGGCTGATGGGTTTGCCGTGCACACGCGTCTCACACGACTGGTCCACATGAACTGGACGTAATCCGCGCTTGGTCAAGAGTTTGTTTCGCCTACTATATACTCTCGCTATTAATCCCTGCGGGATATAATAGCGAGACCTAACAATGTACATATGCAAACATATAAAAACTGTATATAGCGTTTTCCTACTATGCTTTCCCGTATGTGTCTGTCTGTGTGTGTCTGTTGGTCTCTGTGTTTCTGTCTCCCATTCCCTGTAGGGAAAGTACGTAGCTCCTCATGTAAAAGAGTCGGTCAAGAAGGAGCTGTCTGCATTGAATAATTTCTTGGTATGCACTTTTTATTAGTATTACAGGAAATCACAATGATTGATTGTCACTATTCTTCAGTCCCTTAGGTGTGCCTTGGCCGCCACCGTCCCTCGGACAGAAGGAAAAGACTCAGGTAAGTGTTTTTGCTTTATGGTTTAGTTAAGGGTCTGTGACAAAGAGGAAAAAATGTTGCTTTCATTCTTAAATCTTTTTTATATTTTCCTGTATTGGTGGTGCCCAGGTGCGCAGCGCCCCTACCCACTCACTCCCCCGCACTCCTCCATGCCCAAGGCTCACACGGGCATTCTCCATTGAACTGAATTGTTTATGTTTTTGTTTTCGTAAGGTCACAAGCCGCAGCGTGCAGAATGATGTAAATGTGAAAGCTTCTATAGGGCTTCTTGGCCGCTTTTCTTCCCAATGCACCGCGATCCCGGGGCTGCCCCAAACCCCAGGCCAACCCCCTGGACCCAATAACCCACCGTATTCACTCATTGAAGGGCCCTTTGCCAAATGGACTATCCACAAATGAAGACCATTTAACGTGCTAATAAGGCTTTGTTGTTATTCATATAAGAGCCCCTGCAGCGCCACTCTGCCTGTTGCTGGAAGGCCCGCGATCTAAACAGCATACTAAAACCGGGACATTTGGATGTTTTACCCGGACACTGTTGTAAAACCCGGACATTTCTCTACTTTGGAGAAAAGTGTCGGGACACTGGGACACTCCGCCAAAAACGGTGGTCACCCTACTTCAGTACCCCCTCCCCCCGCCCCGTCGTGTGTGACAGCCCGGGACCGCTCACAGCCGCACCCGAGCACTTCACAGGTCTTTAAGACCTTGTGCATGTTAATAGGGCTTTGTTGTTGCTTCGCCCCTTCTAAGAGCCCCTGCAGCTCGACTCTGCCGATGCGACACACCTACATATGGGTCGCGCAACATAGTTTGGAAAGCTGTGGTGTAGAGGTTGGAGCAACCAAAAGAAAAAGAGTATCCAATGATTTCTGCTCTTGTCTTTGTTTCCGTCTTACTTATTTCCTTTTCCCTGGGTCCCTTTCACCCCTCAGCCTCCCCTCCCGTCCCTCTCTTACTCAGCCCCTTTCCAAAAACCCCGTAGACGCCCACGCACCTGGAAGAGCCACATCCCTCTGGGGCCATGGCGTGGTGACTCCGCGTCCTTCAGTGAGGTCTGGTCATCTGCTTCAGCTTTCCCTCTTCCGCCAGGTTCGGGTGTTCTGCTCGCTGACAAGCTGTGACCTCCCCTGGGCTCCGGTTCTCTCTCCCATAAGGCTGTTAGTCCTTCTCTGTCTTTCCAGTCTTCCCCCGCTGGTTTCTCCGCCTCGCCTTCCCATGCCGCGTGTAGCTGAACCAACTACTGACCAACCTGACGCGCTCTCCACCGCCTTCTTCAAGCGTTTATTCTCTGATGTCCGTCCTCAGCTCCGGCTTAAAGGGGCCGCCTGCCGATTCCCCTCTCTCCACTTCTTGATGACAGCAAAGCGGACAACTGGTAAAAGGGGACTGTGAATATAGGAGGGGAGAAATATATGAAGGGATGGCTGGCACTCCTTATCCTCTATCCCATTGTCTACCACAGGGGCTACCTGACACACCCCACCGCCAGACGCACCCAAAAATAGCTTATCCTAAAAACCCACCTCCCAAAAACAAGATACCAAACAAAAGGAAAATCTTAGGAGCTTCAGGTGATGTCCCTAGTGTCTGATTACTGGCGTTTGTTTAGGTTTACAGGAGTCCAGATGTTACATAGCAAACCTTGTCTATGCATGCCGTGTATTTTTCATTCATTATTGTCGTATTTATGTAATCCACTCATCGCGTGCCAGAAGGGAGATGTGGGTGGCTACAGTTGTTTATATAGCGCCAGACTAGATCTGGTCTGTGTCTCCTGCTCCACAGCTTGTACCTGTAAAAGTGCATCAATGTCTCCTTCCCTTGGAAGCAAATCCACCTGTATTCCAGTTTAAGCATATTTATTCTCATAGAATCACTTTTAAAGTTCACTGTTCCGCAAGTAAATTCAAATTCAGTCTGTCCCAATTCATTTTGGGGGTTCTGCCTTCATCAGGGTATGCATATGAGGAATCTATCTTGTATGTTGTATGCAGAAAATAGTGACATAAGAATTAACTTGCAATGCAATCTAATCCTACAGATACATAAATTATTAGTTTACAACATGTCCTGGTAGAGCCTAACCGCATGTCTGCGCTTGTGTTATACCAGGGTCTTCATCTTTTCGATAGTGAGAGCTACTTTTGATCGAGGAGAATCATTCTGATCTACTGCCTATATTACGTGGCTTTGCTAAGGGTCGATGAATGCCAAGCAACTTAATTGCTGCCCTAGAGCGCTCAGTCCTGCTGCAGTGAGCACATAGCATTTGTAGCACTGGGTTAGGACAGGTGTACTTGTAGGGCCCCTACGCCTTTGTAGCACTGTTAGGTTTACCTGCGGGACCCCAAGCATTTATAGTACTGGTAGGAACGGTGTATCTTTGGGGTCCCCAGGGACCTGTTATGTTCATTTTATTCTTATTAACGAATCACATCTGAGAGGTGAGTGTTTCACTGAGGGTTGTGGCCTCTTTGTCATGCAATACATGGGATGGCATTGTACTCTCTAGGTGAGTGTGAAGACAGAAGACTTCTATTATCTGGTGAGTTGCCCTCCTGTTCATTGGCTCCTGTCCAGATCCTGGCCCTGCTTTAACAATTCAAGATTAATGTTCAGTAGTGGCAGTCACAGTATAAGGACCATGAGCAAGACCTGCTGTAGAGTTTTCGATGTCCTAGGAAAAATGTCTCAATGTAGGAAAGGGCCTGTTTTGGACATGGTAGCCTTCACTTTTTACCCGGAAAATGATATTGTTTTTACTGGAAGTGCACAGGGTCCCTGCCAACCAGGTCCCCTGAGCCCGATCTCCTTCCCTTAAGTGTACCTGTCGTTTCCACGAGGTTCTCCCCATTAGCTCATTTATAAGTCCCTTGTAAAAGATACCTCTGGTACCAAGGGCCTTGTTGTTGAAGAGGGTCTCTAAAAGCTGCAGCACAAATTATGCCACCCTAAGGGACCCCTCACCAAGCACATACATACATACATACATATATACTGCCACTGCAGCCGTGTGTCTTGGTGCAGACACAACTGAAGAGTCGACGTGGCACACATCCCTGTATGCGATGCCCATAGGGACTGTCTGAGATATCGGTAAGACGCCCCTCTAGCAGGCCTTATAGTGAACGCTGCTTTAGGGATATCTCCTGTGAGTGCATATCTGCATGAGCAGATATGCCCCAGCAATATCCTTGTCGATTCCTGGATTTTGCAAGTGACCAGGGAAGCTCTATAGTACGTACATTGGCTGCACACTTGTCATTACGAGTTCCACAGCTCTATGAAGGTTTCACTGAAATATGGGATATTTGATGCCAAACATCTCAGCATAATAAACCTGTGCCGATTGCAGTGTCCGATTTATTAAAAATTGCACACAGAGGGTGCCCCTTAGAGGGGTCCCCAAGGATCTATCAATCCTTAGTGTGGTCACCGACTGGCCTGAGTCAGCCTGCTACCACCAGACAGTGTCCTGACCTCATGGGTAGAGTGCCTGTGCACTTTGAGGTAGATAACAATGCCTTTCCTGGGTGGAGGTGTTCACACCTCCCCCTGGTCAGGCAGAGCCATCTGTGGCAGGGATTTTCAAAGGCCTTGCCGCCTTTGTAATGCGACCCCAGCCTCTCCTGTTAGAGCGAGCAAACGCTTTTCCGGTCCTCATCCCCTTTTAGGCGTGAGGACAGGTGGGAAAACTTAGATAGAATAGGAGGTGTGCCCCCGCCCCCTCTGTCAACTCCACCCCTCAGGTGCTGGAGGCGAGGTGAAGTACAGTTTTCAGTGCCCACCATCTTGAAGATGATGGGACCTATCCAACCAGGGCTAGGACTATGTCTCCTTCCTACAGGAGGTGGGCATGATAGAGGGTTTAGACACCCCAGGAAAGCGGCCCATTAGCCTCTACCTGTCACTCCCTTGTAACACCCTTAAATCAAGATTTTAGGTGGCATCCCCAGACCCTGAATTTCAGTTCTTGGCGACCTAAGAAGAGCCGGGCACTGCGGCCTTCTCTGCGGGTGAGGCTCTGTAGAGAACTATGGACTTGGTCCCAGTCCTACTGGCCTGTCTGCATCCTTGGATGATCCTGAACCAAAAGGCAAGTCGTCTTGCAGCCCAGCGACCTCCAGAACCTTGGGAGGACTACCTGCCTTCGATAAAGGGCAATCTAGTTTTATGTAGTGGGATTTGGCCAGGGAGTGTCAAGACAAGCCAAGCTATGTTACTCACTCTATATTTGCAGACGTTTTGTTTTTGGTCTAATCACTTTCACTAATGTGCCCCGTATTTTCGGTGTCAACACTATCGATTGAGCACTTGTTCAATAAAAAGAGTTTTACAAAGTACCTGTGTCTTGGCAAGATAAGCAGTGTGTAGGTCATTTATTCAATCGAGTCTGTTGTTGAGCTCTGAGTTCAAGCTGCCCTTTAATGTAAACAGGGTCATTGATTTGGCAGTATCAGTATCTGTAGTTAAATTAGACAAAAATGAATTCTAATTGCCAACTCCCTGACACCCTGAATGGCCGTAACCCAATCACCATCGCCAAGCGTGCCTAGATCCCTCTCCCACACAGCCTTCCACGTCCCCAAGGGATCCAGGGAATTGTAGATCAACTTCTTAAAGATGGGTGAGATTGCTTTTTCAGTTGAGGGATTAGTTAGCAGCTGGTCCTCCAGTGGGGATGCATCCGGCAACTTCCCCCCTTCCCAGACGTGACCTTGCAGAGCGTGGCCCACCTGCAAATGTCTGAACCGTTTTTATTCACCTAATGTATACTTTTGTTGTAGGGTCGTGAAGGACACAAGCGCCTGTCCCCCCACACATCGCCCGGCCGCTCTAAGCTAATCAATCCCCATTTTGTGAAGCCCTGCCATCCTCCCACTGCACTTAAGAGATCACCATCATACAGTGGAGTAATTTCAGTCAGCTTACCTTCTCAGCCTAAATACTTGGTAGCCTCTCTCCACACCCTTACCAATGTTTGGGTATGGGTAGGTAGGGTGCCCTCAAGCTTTCTTCGATAGAGCATCGGGGTGGGGTAACCTCTCTTGCCCATGGCCGATCTATCTACCCGGTAAGCGGGATCATCACGGTCCACAAAAACCCAGTTGTTGACAGCCACCAGCTGCGTGGCCCAATAATACTTGAGAATGCTCCGGACCGCCAGTCCACCTTAATAAACTCCCCTCTGCACCTTACTCAGCGCAAAGCGCCACCATCCCGCAACAGGAGCCAAAGTTCTCAGTTTACCTTTTGAAAAAATAGTCTGGTGGGATCTTAAAGGAAGTTTTTTACACGATGTGCAGGAGGCCTTGGAGGGTCATCACTTTAATCAGGGCCAACCGGCCCAGTAAGGAAAGCGGGAGCGCCCGCAAGTGTGGGGGATCCCAGCGAAGACGGTCTAATTTTGGGACTACGTTCCTGCCTGTGGCGCTCTTCTAAGGAACACGCCCAAATATTTGAAGTCATGTATTGCCACCCGAACTGTTCACCTAGAGTGCAGCCGCAGAGTCCCTGGCGCCAGCAGGCATATTAAGGACTTCTTCCAGTTGATCTCCTGAATGATCTCCAAATATGTGAAAAATTTGTAGAATTTGTTTACTCAAGAAGACTTGTTACGTGTCATATAGCAAAACGTCAGCGTAGAGGGAGATTCTCTCATCCCACTCCTGATCAACTGGAATACCTCATATGAGAGGTCCTGGCGAACCCATGCACGTGTGAAGAGCATAGGAGACAAGGAGCATGCCTGTCGGAGGGCAAAGACTCGGGAGACTGTATTATTGACGCGCATGCACGCTAGAGGGACCACATACAAGAGCTTGACAGCAGCACCACTGGTTCAGCAAAGGAATCCCCTGTTGCATGCGATACTCCATTAAGGTGTCGGAGATTTAAACGTGTTCCCTGGTGTGGCATAAAGCCCGATTGATCAGGATGAACCACTGTTGCAATTACTGTCCGCAGGCAGATCGCCAGGGCCTATGCAAGGACCTTAGTCTCAAAATTAGGCAGGGAGATAGGTCTATAAGACCCCCACTCAGTTGCTGGTTCGTCCTTTTTTGGGACGACCACCACCTCAGACGTTCTTTGGTTCTCTGGGAGACACCCTTATTTTCAGGCAGTCTTAAACCTCCTCCAAAGGCATTCCCTGATTTTATCCATCATGAATTTATATAATTCTAAGGGGAGCTCACCAGGCCCTGTCGCTTGCCCTGTTTGCAAGGTTCTTATTGTCTTATTTATTTAGTCTACTGTCTGTTCTTGGTCTAGTGCGTCTCGGTCCTCATTCGTTGGCATTGGCGAGGTCAGGTCTTTCAGGAAGTATTTCCGTCCCCTTGTTGTCAGTGTCCTCAAGGATCCAGTTCCGTCCTTTGTCTTGTCTCTCTAACCATGCAAGCAACTCATTGGCTTTATCACCGACATCATAGAGACAATGCTGGGTAGCCAGCGCATGAGTGCACGCTATTTTTCATTAGTGCGTAATGTGTGCTGCTTCAGTAGACGGTGTAATGAGGTAGAAACTGATTCCCCACTTGCCAAGCGAGCCTCCAGGAAAGCACATTCCCTGTCCTGAGCCTCGCAATTCAATTTACGTTCCTTCTGCATTCCCCCAATCAAGGCTTGTGTCTGGCCTCGAATCACTGCCTTGAATTCATCCTATAGCACGCAAGCTGATTCAACAGGCCGCCCATTCTCCTTCAAGTAGAAGTCTGCTCCATCTCTCATACGAGCTTTGAACGTGTTGTCTTTTAAATATCACGGATCAACCCTTGGGGGTAGCATGAAGGCCACAACCGGACCATCGAGTTGCACCTCCACCAGCGAATGGTCTGAGATCGACCCTGCTATGTGTGTAGCGGAGCTAAAATCATCTTTATGGACAGTCTGGGTGAAAGGATAGTCAGACTACCAGACTACCATGTGCTGCAGACAGGTGCATCCGGTTCTGATACCCTCTTCCCCTCTAGGGGCATTTAGGAGTATCCTGAATATAGTATAGGTGCAGTTCTGGCACCCCAGTCACCCCAATGCGTGTATGCTCTGCCGTAAGCGTCTTACCCTTTCACAGGATGAGTCAATCATGTCTGGGTTTCTTTCCTGTTTCCTGACACTTGAATGGACTCGAGAGAGCAGTGACCCACCAGCAGGCTTTTGTCCTGGATGTAGGGCTGCATTCAGTAGGGCACCCACTCTGTCTTTTCTTTGCAGTTGCATGAAGATCAGCAGTCCCAAGGTAGCAGTCACACCTGGCCTGTCTGTAAGTGCAGCCCCCTCTGGAGGCTTGACCATCAGCAGTTGAGCCCACACTGTGGCCGGCTGGACCACAGGCGTAAGCTCAGACAGGGTGTTCGACACTGGAGTAGTTGTCGTCCCTCATGGGCCTTTGACACAGAGTAGTCAGAAATTCAGCAGCTAAAAGCCCAACACAGGCTCTCCTGGAAGTCAGTAAATTCAGACCCCGTTGTGTTAGGAATTTGGCTAATGCAACCATGAATGGCCGGTTGGCAGCACACAAATGTCCAACTGGCCCTCAACAATCATGTTGTCGTAGAGTTTTATTTTCTGCCTTGAACTGTTGGGAGAGTCTTGGTGGGGGAGGGCAGGGGGGTTGTCCCTCAGATTAGCTGGCCCTGCTGGATGGCTTTCCGGCCCGCCCTACAGATACCGGGGATGTGTCGGACCTTGCTTCTTCCAGGACAGTCTTGTACTCCGGATGGATAGTCACCCTCTGTAGGAGAGTAGGGTCTGCTATCCTATGGTCACCCCAAATTTTTGCTTTTTGCTTCACTGGTTTCTGACTTAATGTGGCTGTGGGCCTGCTAATCAGACCCACAGCCTGCTGTTCTCTCTCTAAATTGTAACCCAAGCACTTTAGGTGCATAACGAAATTGGAACTGGTTCACCTTATTGGCCCCTGTAACAGTGTACCCAGGTACCAAGGGCATAGGTGCTTCCAAGGCCTACCAGGGGCTGCAGCACGTATTGTGCCACCCCTGGCCTGGCCTCCATATTTGACACAACTGGCTGATCACTCAGCTGGGGTGAGTCGGTGTAACCACCCCTTACTTAGGTGTAGTATGCCTATACCTAACCTAAAAGGGACACATATGTTCCCATCAGCCACTCCTATGGAAGGCCTCATCAATCCTGGAGGCAGAGTGCTTGGAAATATGTGAGATGGTGCTCTGGCATGAGCTGAGCCTGTCTGCAGCGTTCGGAACCAAGTCCTTTAGCTGTTTCATGATACTGCCATACCATATACCCTTCTAGAGGGACACGACATGTACCTAACCTGAACCCCGGTTAAAGTTAAACAGAGCCTTAGCATCGCAAAATGGATGCTGCCAACACAGACACAAGTCTGACCTCCTGTTGCTGGGAGTCCTTCCAGCGAGGGCAGCTTGGACAAAGGGTTTCCTGCCTTGGGAGGTGTTAGCACCACCCCAGACGGGATTTTGTGTATTGGGTAGGACAGGGCTGAATAGAATCAGACATGCCTGGGGCACACAAGGTGTCCCCGTGAATAGGCCAGTTCAAACCGGTGCTGGGGCTTCCCTGCCCCAGTCCTGGCGCGAAACTGGACAAAGGAAAGGGGGTGTAACCACCCCCCTTCCTGGTTCCACCCAGAGGAGGGACCTAGTAGGTGATCCGGCCCCCCAGATTCGAATAAGAGTGGGAGCTGTGTCCTGAGACTTCAGATCATCCTGAATCAACTTGAAATACAGAAGAAGACTGGACTTCGACATTCTGCTGCTCAGAAGACGGAAGAGAATCTCCCTTGTGGCCAAGGAGTGACCACCCTGTGAACACAGGCACCAACCAGCAACTCGACGTCTGCTTTGCCGCCGCCTCCCGCCGGAGCCCGAGCCCAGAGCCTGACAAGACCCAGACTCCCAGACTTCTCACCGCCCGATCCACAGTCCTTGCAAAGAAGGGACCCGTGGAGGCACCGAGAGACGTGGGACCGGACATCTTGGAAGACCCCCGAAAAGCTGACTGCGCAGCATCAGAGGCACCCTCGACGCTGTGCTTTGGGTTTTGAGAAGCCCTAAACTCGAGCAGCCCTTGCACCAAAGATCAGCCCCCCAGCATCTCCACGATCTGCGTGGGGCCCTTTTGCACCGTGCCACTTGACGCGCCATCCCGGCCACTTGCCACGTGGCTAGCGGCCATCTTGGCGACGAAACCTACAACTTTCACTGCAGGTCTGGTTGCTCCAGACTTGCCCTTGCTCCTGTAAAAAGGAGCACCCGCTCTGACCTTGCTGGTCCGAGTGACAAGCCTTTCTTGATTCCTGCGTGGCTTGCATTAGCCAAGGCCTGTTTGCTTCCATCCGGTTGCCGACACCGCCAACAGCGAGAAGCCTGCGTGGGACAGCTCGTGACCGACTCCTGGACGTCTTCGACCCCTCGTGTCCACGTGGCTGCAGAGAGAAGCTACACCTCGACGCCTGTTTGCACCCGACATCGCCTGGTTCCACTCTGGTTCCACGGTAGTCACTGGCTAGTGACTTTGAACATTGTCCCCTCTGCTTTCAGGTCTTCACGACTTCAGATCCACCCTTGGATCCACCGGAACTCTTCACATCGAGCCGCCTGCAGCATCTTCAGCTCCAAGCACCATCGACCTGCGTGACGAAACGCCACACTACTTCGACCCTGTGCACCCGCTTCCTGTGGGTGAGGTAACTCAGCTCCGCCGGTGTTCCCACACTGGTACAGACCTCTAGGGTCTGTGTCTAAAGTTTCATTCCTCTAGGTCACTCGGAAGGTTCCTTTTTAACTAACTTTGTAACTTTTACGCACCATTGACATTGCATTGGTATTGCGTGCACTTTCCGCACTGCACTCGAGTCCCGCGGGCCTTTCCCGAATTCATCACTGTTAGTCCTGAACAGCTCCAGCGATTCCCCAGGCCCTAGGCCTCTTCACTTTCCCCATAGTGGTCCTTATACCACTATTTTAGTATATGGTTTAGGTGGCCCCTAGGGCTCATCCATATTCGTGCAACGTTTGTGTATTTTAACTGTGTTTTGTTTTAACGCTTGTGCTTCTGTGCTCATAAAGAGTATAGGGTATCTTTTGAGAAATAAATCTATATATATTTTCAATATATATCTGTGTGGTGTCCTTTCATTTGGTATTCAAGGGATTGTGTATGGTAAAACAGCTTGCTTCACATGCCTTTACAGAGTTTAGCCTAAGACTGCTTAGTCCATGCTACCCCTAGGATAGCTTGTCTATAAGGTTGACTTTACAACCTGCACCATAAGGGTTGCTTGGCATGGTACAAGGTGATCACTAGAACTAGTGAGCAGCGTATACCAGGCCAACTTCTCACATTGGTGAGCAGCGGATTGGGATTTGAGCTTGCTGTTGTTTTACCATTACAATCTTTGAGAGTATCATTTGAAAGATCATACAGGTACCTGATAGGTACACTAAAACAAGACTAGATTTACTTAAGTTCTACTGAACTTAGTTGTTGTAGAGTATAGGGAGTAGCACACCCTGACTACAACTACTAGATAGGTTTTGTAGGAAAACACAAGTGTAGGTAGATTGCAACACATCCACCACACTAGAGCAATGTCTGGAGCAGAGGGATCCACTGGACCCATCTCTGTTGAGAGTGACCCTCCAAAGGCACCATCCAAATTTGCTATCTTTCCATTTAAGGAACTGAGGCAACTGTGTTCCATGAGAGGAATCAACACAGGTCCTACTCCTACAGCAGGACACCTCAGAGAGCTATTAGACCAGTCTGAAGCTCTAAAAGCCACCAAACCAGGCCCCTCAGGGACTGGAGATGGAGGCTCTCCCACTGAAGATGATAGTTCTGATGCCCCTGCCCCTGTCATCCAGATAGATGAGGAAGACCAGACCCCTGGGAATACTCAGCCTGAGGAAGAGGAAGAGGAGGAGGAGGAGGAAGACAGTGATTCTGATGATGTTAGAAATAGCCAGGTGTTAGTCAGCAGGCTTAACCAGGCTAACTTAAGCTTATTTGGGACTGAAGGTGGGTCCAACCCATTTAGACCCCCAAATGGACTTAACCAGGAGCATAGGAGGAGTAGGAATCACTCAGGTGAATCTAATACTTTCCATGTTTCTAGAGGTTCTCATGGCAACTCCAGAAGGGAGTTGGCTAGCCCTCAGAGAAGGGAACATGAGGCCAAAATGAGAG
The DNA here is from genome assembly GCF_964261635.1 of Lissotriton helveticus. Lineage (NCBI taxonomy): Eukaryota > Metazoa > Chordata > Amphibia > Caudata > Salamandridae > Lissotriton > Lissotriton helveticus. The sequence goes on along the minus strand of NW_027611672.1, from coordinate 2,168,264 downwards.
AGGCTGAACTTAGGATCCAGAAGCAAGAATTAGAAGTTGCCCTGGCCAAAGAGAAACTTGCTAGAGCAAGGCAGCCTAGAGAGAGTGAATTAGGATCCGCTGGTGGCAGCACTATCCCTAAGGATAAAGACAGGTCCTATGACAATAGAAACCTGAGTAAGATTGTGCCCCCCTACAAGAGTGGGGATGATATCCACAAGTGGATGACTGCACTTGAGAGAGCTTGCAAAGTACAGCAGGTCCCTCAGGAGCAGTGGGCAGCAATCTTGTGGCTCTCCTTTGAAGGTAGAGGCCGAGACAGACTCCTCACAGTTAGTGATGGGGATTCTAGAAACTACCTGGTCCTGAAGAGTGCTCTGATTGATGGGTTAGGCTTAACCACTGAACAGTACAGGTTAATGTTCAGAGATACCCAGAAGACACAGACTCAGGACTGGTCTGAATTTGTTGAATGTGCCACTAAGGCTCTGGAGGGCTGGTTGCTGGGAAGTAAGGTTACAGACTATGAAGGATTGTACAATTTGCTTATGAGAGAACAGATTTTAAATAACTGTTAGAACCAGCAGTTGCATCAACATTTGGTTGACTCAGATCTAACCTCTCCCCAAGAATTGGGAAAGAGGGCAGACAAATGGGTTAGAACCAGAGTTAAGCAAAAGAACCAGAACCAGAACCAGGGTGGTGACCAAAAGAAAACAGACCAGAAGGGTGGGGAGCAGAAAGCTAAAGACCAGAAGTCTTCAACAGGGCGCCAAACTAATACTGAGGGTGGGTCCCAAACTTCCAAGAAGAAGAAGAAAGAAGGTCAAAGAAAACCCTGGTGTAGCTTTTGCAAAAACACCACTCACTGGACAAGTGATTGTAAAAAGGGTGGAGCCCCCAACACTGCAGCCCCTGAGGCACCTGCACCCACTAGTACAGTTAGCAGTGTTGGTCCACAGACTAAGGGGGTAGTGGGTATCACCTTGGGAACTGAGGGAGATTCTGACCTAGTCAGAATCCCCACACAGGCTGTTCTGATTTGTGATGGGGAGATTGATTTTTCCCCTACTATAAGTCCCAATAATCTGGGCAAGTACAGACAGACACCTCTGATTAACAAGAAAGTGGGTCAAGCATACAGGGACGCATGTGCCAGTGTCACCATGGTGACGCCTAGCTTTGTGGACCCTGGACAGTACCTACCAGGTGACAATTACCTGGTGACCAATGCCAGCAATGTCACTACTACACATAGTGTGGCAATTGTGAACTTTTCCTGGGGAAGGGTAACTGACCTGAAAAGAGTTGTGGTTAGTGCTGATCTCCCAGTAGAATGTTTGTTGGGCAATGACCTGGAGAACTCTCTATGGTCAGAAGTTGAGTACAGGACTCATGCAGAGATGTTAGGGATATCATCACATGTCCTTGCTGTGACCAGGTCACAGGCCAAAAAGTGCCTCTCTGAACCTCAGGTCTTGGATCCTGGAACAATGGACCAAGTACCTCCCAAGACAAGGAACAGGAGGGTAAAGGCTGTGCCTTCCCAAATGCCTACAAGTGAGGATCAGCCTTCACAGGAAGATAATTCTGAGACCCCTGAAGGAACTGTCCCTATAGAGCTTGAACCTGATCAGGTTGAGTTTCTGGGGACAGGGGGACCTTCTAGGCCAGACTTGGGGCAGGCTCAGTTATCCTGTCCTTCTCTTGAACCCCTCAGACAGCAGGCTGCTGCTGAGGCTGCTGGGAATGCTCAAGGTACCCATAATGTCTATTGGGATGATGGGCTCCTTTATTCAGAGGGTCGAGACCCCAAGCCTGGTGCAACCAGGAGGTTGGTCATACCTCTGCAATTTAGGGGCTTCCTTCTTACCTTAGCACACGATATTCCCTTAGCAGGACACCTAGGCCAGAACAAAACATGGGACAGACTTGTCTGTCACTTTCACTGGCCTCATATGTCAGAAGATACAAAGGAGTTTTGTCGCTCCTGTGTAACCTGCCAAGCAAGTGGCAAAGCAGGTAGTACCACAAAGGCCCCCCTGATACCACTACCTGTGGTGGGGGTGCCCTTTGAAAGGGTAGGGATTGACATTGTTGGACCAATGGATCCCCCTACAGCATCTGGGCACAGATTCATACTGGTGGTGGTGGACCATGCCACCAGGTACCCAGAGGCAATTCCACTTAGGACCACAACAGCTCCTGTTGTGGCCAGGGCCTTACTTGGAGTTTTCTCCAGAGTGGGGTTTCCTAAGGAGGTAGTATCTGACAGAGGTGCAAACTTCATGTCAGGATACTTGACAGCAATGTGGAAGGAGTGTGGTGTCAACTATAAGTTCACCACTCCCTACCATCCACAGTGCAATGGGCTTGTTGAGAGATTTAACAAGACCCTAAAGGGCATGATCAAGGGATTACCTGAAAAGCTCAGGCGAAGATGGGATATCCTTCTGCCCTGCCTTCTGTTTGCTTACAGAGAGGTCCCACAAAAGGGGGTTGGCTTCAGCCCCTTTGAATTGTTGTTTGGGCACCCTGTAAGAGGACCCCTATGTCTGGTGAGGGAAGGATGGGAGTTACCTCTCAAAAAGCCCAAGCAAGACATAGTGGACTATGTACTTGGTCTCCGCTCCAGGATGGCTGAGTATATGGAGAAGGCCTCCAAAAACCTTGAGGCTAGCCAGGTCTTACAGAAAGCCTGGCATGACCAAAAGGCTGTCCTGACTGAGTACAGCTCCAGCGATTCCCCAGGCCCTAGGCCTCTTCACTTTCCCCATAGTGGTCCTTATACCACTATTTTAGTATATGGTTTAGGTGACCCCTAGGGCTCATCCATATTCGTGCAACTTTTGTGTATTTTAACTGTGTTTTGTTTTAACGCTTGTGCTTCTGTGCTCATAAAGAGTATAGGGTATCTTTTGAGAAATAAATCTATATATATTTTCAATATATATCTGTGTGGTGTCCTTTTATTTGGTATTCAAGGGATTGTGTATGGTAAAACAGCTTGCTTCACATGCCTTTACAGAGTTTAGCCTAAGACTGCTTAGTCCATGCTACCCCTAGGATAGCTTGTCTATAAGGTTGACTTTACAACCTGCACCATAAGGGTTGCTTGGCATGGTACAAGGTGATCACTAGAACTAGTGAGCAGCATATACCAGGCCAACTTCTCACACCCTCCCTTCCCTTTCTTACCAGACAGGCAGGCTTCTAGGCAGACTTCAAGGCTCTTCAGGACAGGTACACAGCTTCTCCATTAAGTAATTCAGCCTGCAGGTGATGTCCCTTCAACTTAGATAGACTGTCAGGCTGACACCATCCCTGGTGGCACAGCAGGCACCTGAGTACTTTGTAGAGCACATTATTCCTTGGTAACAGAGGACTTTGAATGAGGATATAAAAGAGGGCTAGATGGTCGCACTTGTATACACAACTGGCAGGCAGGAGATGCAGTTTACTCTGTCGCACTCGCACATTACATTTATGCTACGCACACCAACACCTTAAACACGCACTTGATGTTAACGAAAAGTCTGGGCACAGGCATAGAAATGGAGCATTACATGGGTGTGTCAGTAGGACGCCACTCCATTGACCATGATGCAAAGATCTCATCAGGCTATTGATCCTTAGAACAGGGTGCATTGCCGCCACCGCTGTAGCTGTTAAACCCATGACAGTCCTCTCCCTTAAATAAGGGCACACTTGGTGTGACCCTCCAGGTCACAGGACCGGTCAAAGACCTCTCATAGTCCCTTGTTAGAAGTTGCACAGAACTGGGGTGGCAGAACAATCTCACGTAATTTTTTTTTTAACTTTGTGATAGATTTACCCCAGTAACGTGCAGTCACAAGTTTGATGCTATGAACTGGGTAGTTGCCACGAGGAACAGATTCTTCTGCCTGTCAAACCACATGCCATTCACTATTTCATAGTGTGTTTCTGCTTTTATTAACTAAGTGTTTTAAGCAGGTGGTAGATATATGCATGTGGTTGGTTGGGGGAGAATGGTGAAGCAAGGGAGGGAAGGGGAAATAATTTTCTAACAGAGGGAAGAATTGTGTGTTTCCCCCAGTTAGTAAAAAAAACAGCATAGGTCTTGGCTGCTTCTGCTGCACCCAGAGTCTTGTGGGTCTTTTCAGTCTAATTTTCCGGTCTGGAAAACAATGGTGTCCTGTTTTTCTGCACCCAGTAAATCCAGGAGCAGAAAAACCTAACAACTGATAATCAGGTGGAATAAAGTGAACACATGAAAGTACACCTTAATTTCATTTCCCTTGATTCATACTCTGGACCATAGTTGAGGGAATGGTCTAGGCATAGTCCTCGCAGCACACAATAGATTGGCCTCTGCCGCACGCAAAAACTCAAAAGTCAGGATACCAGATACAAGTAGGTGGTAACTCAGGACAGGGGAAAATGACTGTTGCCCGTGGAGGGAAATTCCCGTACCAGAAATCTACATTAAAAATTCATTAATAGTATTCTTTTTTAAATATCTGTTTGGTACCCGTCCATATGACTTTCATTTCTGCCTTTGGGATTCTATGTTACAAGTCCATAGGGTGCATGTATCCTTTGTGAGCTTAATAAAATGTTGAAAATTCTACAAATCCTCACTCCTACATCCAAGTACTCTCATGCTACCATTCTACACACTGCTCTGTCTGAAAAACAGCTCAACATTTTCAAAATTCTGCATTGATTTGGCTTGTAAATATTATTTTTGGAAATGTACATGTATTAACTATTTAATTTTAATACTATAGGTGATTGAAATTACGGACGAAGAAAGCAGGATTTAGCACCGGGCAACTGAATGTCAATGCCATAAGAAGGGTTATTTTGAAAAACTGAAGGACATCCATCATTCTACGTTTAAACAATTTCCAAAATCTAAGTGTGGTGAGGAAGTGGGAGCTGAGGAAAGTACTATACCTGTAAGCCAAGTCTCTCATTTTGCATTTCATTAACCCAGAGCAAAGTCATATCTGTGCACAGAATAACGTTCATCTAAAGCGTCGTGTAATTCCAGAGAGGAAGCACACACTGCATAAAAGAAAGTTATAAGAAAAGGTTTCTTCTGCGTACCATCAAAGAAAAGACACTGAAAGAAGACTCCGAAGCTGAAAATCACCTTTGTTCGACAACCGTTTTTAACCAGTTACGCAAGTTTGAGACTATTTGACTCTAGATAGAACACCACGACCCACTCTGCTCACTCTTGCAAAAACCTTAAAAATACACCACTTCATTGTGTCTATGACCATCTCAGATTGTTTCCTTTTTATTGTGTACTGTTCTGTAATCCTATATAAATTGCCTCAACATTATCTGTTGTGCAGGAGTGATATGTTAAACTGTTAAATATAAAAATGGATTAAATGAGCACCATTGCGCTATAGCTGATGTAAATAAATCCTCGTCGGGTAAAAGGAAATGATGTTCTGTGACTGGTGATCCACAAAAGTACTGTGCACGTTCTAACTCCCTCAGTTACTGCCATTACACCAGTGCAAAAAGGTGCTTATCAGTTTAATCATGAAATATCAGACTAACACATTATCACTTCATTGCTAAGAACCTATACAAATAGATTTGAGAAAAACTTCAGTCACAAAATAAGTTGCTGCCATCGAGACTATAACCTAAAGACTATTATCTGCTAGAAACATTTCAACAGGTGTTATAGGGCTGCTTCCCCACATTTCTTGCTCAATTCAAGTGTTGAGAAGATTACACACAATTTCTTTTAGAGATAAATGCTGAACATTATCTAAACAAGCCTGACTGTAAAATCGGGTTAACTTTTACCGTGGCATATAAGCAAGAGAAAACTAAACATAGAGATATTAACTCTAGGAATACACCTTATAAAAACACGGGCTGTGAGAACAAATTCAGTGTTCAAGCCCGCCTCAATCAAGGCAAAATAACCGAAGTTGGGGAATAAAGATACCTGTGCCAAAAAAGATACAGGCATAAATCTCATCTCACAGAATTTGACAGAATGCACCCTGGGAAAAAACTCTCTCAGTGCTTTGTATGCCAAAAAAGTTTCCGGCGTAAATCTTATCTCACTGAGCATATGAGAATCCACACTGGGGAAAAACCTTATCAGTGCTCTGAATGCCAGAAAAGGTTTAGTGTCAAAGCGAGTCTATATCGACATGCATTAACCCACTCTGTGGAAAAACCTTACCAGTGCTCTGAATGCCCAAAAAGTTTCAGCCGTAAATCTTATTTCACTGAACATATGAGAGTCCACTCTGGGGAAAAACCTTATCAGTGCTCTGAATGCCAGGAAAGTTTTTGTAACAAACAAAGTCTTTCTCGACATGTAATAACCCACGCTGTGGAAAAACCTTATCAGTGCTCTGAATGCCAGAAATATTTCAGTGATCAAAGCACTCTCGCACGGCATACAAGAACCCACACTGGGGAAAAACCTTATCAGTGTACGGATTGCCAGAAATGTTTCATTGACAAAAACAGTCTCACTCGGCATAGAAGAACCCACACTGGGGATAAACCTTTTCAGTGCTCTGAATGCCAGAAATGTTTCAGTTACAAAATCAGACTCACTGAACATACAAGAATTCACTCTGGGGAAAACCCTTATCAGTGCTCTGAATGCCCAAAACATTTCAAAGTTAAATCACTTCTAACTGCACATTTGAGATTCCACACTGGAGAAAAACCTTATCAGTGCTCTAAATGCCAGGAAAGGTTTTATAACACACAAAGTCTTTCTCGACATGCAATAACCCATTCTGTGGAACAACCTTATCAGTGCTCTGAATGCCAGATATGTTACAGTGTAAAAAGTAGTCTCACACGGCATACAAAGATCCACGCTGGGGAAAACCGTTATCAGTGCACTGAATGCCACAAATGTTTCAGTGAAAAAAGCTGTCTCAATCGGCATACAAGAACCCACACTGGGGAAAAACCTTATCAGTGCCCTGAATGTCAGAAATGTTTCAGTGAAAAAAGCCATCTCATGCTGCATATGAAAACTCACACTGGGGAAAAACCTTATCAGTGTACGGATTGCCAGAAATGTTTCATTGACAAAAACAGTCTCACTCGGCATAGAAGAACCCACACTGGGGATAAACCTTTTCAGTGCTCTGAATGCCAGAAATGTTTCAGTTACAAAATCAGACTCACTGAACATACAAGAATTCACTCTGGGGAAAACCCTTATCAGTGCTCTGAATGCCCAAAACATTTCAAACTTAAATCACTTCTAACTGCACATTTGAGATTCCACACTGGAGAAAAACCTTATCAGTGCTCTAAATGCCAGGAAAGGTTTTATAACACACAAAGTCTTTCTCGACATACAATAACCCATTCTGTGGAACAACCTTATCAGTGCTCTGAATGCCAGATATGTTTCAGTGTAAAAAGTAGTCTCACACGGCATACAAAGATCCACGCTGGGGAAAAACGTTATCAGTGCACTGAATGCCACAAATGTTTCAGTGAAAAAAGCTGTCTCAATCGGCATACAAGAACCCACACTGGGGAAAAACCTTATCAGTGCTCTGAATGCCAAAAAAATTTCAGAGACAAAAGAAGTCTTTCTCAACATACAATAACCCACACTGGGGAAAAACCTTATCCATGCTCTGAATGTCAGAAATATTTCAGAAACAAACTCAGTCTCACTCAACATATAAGAACCCACACTGGGGAAAAACCTTATCAGTGCTCTGAATGCCCAAAAGATTTCAGACTTAAATCACTTCTAACTGTACATTTGAGATTCCACACTGGGGAAAAACCTTATCAGTGCTCTGAATGCCAGAGATGTTTCAGTGACAAAAGAAGACTCACTAAACATACAAGGACCCACACTGGGGTAAAACGTTATCAGTGCATTGAATGCGACAAATGTTTCAGTGAAAAAAGCCGTCTCACTCAGCATATAAGAACCCACACTGGGGAAAAACCTTATCAGTGCTCTGAATGCCAGAAATGTTTCAGTGAAAAAAGCATTCTCACTCAGCACATAAGAATCCACACTGGGGAAAAGCCTTATCAGTGCTCCGAATGCCAAAAGTGTTTCAGCCGTAAATCTAATCTCACCGAACATGTGAGAATCCACACTGGGGAAAAAAATTATTAGTGCTTTAAATGTCAGAAAAGATTCAGAGGTAGAGATGGTTACAAGTGCAGCACTGAGGTCTCTCCTGAAAACAGTTCCTAAACTCCACACTTAGAAGAATTTCCAAGTGAAACCAGTCAATTCTAGCCTAAGGAAGAAAAGTGAGTTATCGGCTTTTAGGTAAGTACTCGACTGGCAGAGTTAAGGTTCTGGGGATAGATTCAGGGGTCTCCCCGGGTCAGGTAGGTACAGTTGGTACACCCTCAGCGGCACAGGGTAGCCAGGTGCAGAGGTAGGTAGGCCCAATGTTATCCAATGAGAGGCAGGGGGCCTTCGGTTGATGGCTGCTGGCTAGCAGGCCATGCGGCTGTGAGAGCTATGCTCCTGGTCACTTGCTTAGGTCAAATGGGGAAGTAGGATAGGACAAAGGTTGCACTGCCAGGGACACTCAGGCGGCTGGGTGCAGGGTGCTTTTGAGCCGTCGAGCGCTCAATGTTATTCAATGGAGATCTTCAAAAAGGGAACAATGGCTGCAGGCTCGGGGACGGAGGATCTTCTGGAGTGACCAGAACTTCGGGGGGTAAGTTGGGATTTTGGAGGGCTCATGGTGCAGGGGTGTCTTTGGATGTTGGGAAACCTTACCCTCTGGTGGTCGCAGTTGGAGAGGCCCCTGGTTCTGAGTCAGCAGGCGTTGTCCGGGCCATCGAGGAGGGTCCTTGGGCACTGGATTCCAGGTCAGAATCGCCGGGGGGACGTCCTCAGGGTCTTTGCCCACTCAGGCACGGGCCGGGCTCGGCGGGTGCAGAGGGGGCTGGATTAGCGGTTCCTGGCTGGCACCAGGGGTATTGCTGTTTGAGCAGAGCCCCTGCTCCTGGGAGTCCCAGTCTCTAAGAGGGTCAAGGCAGGCAGGTCCTCCGGGGTACTTGGGGTTGCTGTCCACAGGAGATGCCGGGATTTAGCAGGAGCAGGTTCAAGGATCAACAGGCCTGTAGGACTGGGGCCAAGTCAGTTGGTACTGTCCTCTTGTTAGCACCTGCACGGCAGGTCTTCTTCTTCTTGGTCTTCTTTCTTGTTTCGAAATCGGGATCTGAGGAAGGAAGGTTCAGGGCGCCCCTAAATTCTACATTTAGGGTCATTACAGGTAGAGGAAGGGCGGGGACCAATAGGTCCCTGTCCTTGGGTGAGTACACCCCCTGTGGGAGGGGGGCAGGAGCCTATCTCTAACTGGACAGGGCTCCCCATCCTCAAGATGGCCGGAGCCCGGAGTTGTGCTTCACCTCGCCTCTCCCACTTGAGGGGTGGAGTTGGCACAGGCTGACACACCCCTTTCCTCTCGTAGGTTTTCCCGCCAGTCTTCCTGCCAGAGTGGGGGTCAGAACCGGTGGGGGACAGTTGCTGAGTACAGCGAGGAGGCCTAGCACCTCGCCCAGGATGTGCAGTGTAAATGTGTAAATGTATGTGTAAATGTAGTTGAGCTTATATAGCGCACAGCTACCCGTAGTGGGTTTCCCGGCGCTTGCTTAGGGAACCCTTCCTGGTATTCCCCTGTGAGATAGCAGGGTATCCACAAGGTGAAAGTCAGGCATCCCGCCGCGAGGGGCCGTTGTGGAGATTAAGCAAGCTATTGCCCAGAGTCGCAGAGTGTGAACCCGTGAGTCGAGGAGGCACCGGGGCGAGAATTATCGAGTCCGTGGAATTTTTAGCCCAAGACCCCACCGAGGCAGGGAATTGAACCCTGGTCCAGGACCGATCTCAGCTTCCGGGTCTGCTGCCTCTAACCCCTGAGCCACACTTCTCCACCCCTGAGCCACACTTCTCCAGTGTTGCAGGCCCAGGAGAGCGGGGGCTTTCCACCCAGGGGTCCAGCAACATGTCTGCTTTGTGGCAGCCTAGGCAGACAAGACGTGGATTGTATGTTAGGTTTCAGGGGGCCCTCTGTAGTGCATTTTACATTAAATCCCACACTGGCATCAGTGTGGGTTTAATGTGCTGAGAAGTTTGATATCAAACTTGTCAGTCTTCCTCCAACCTTCAAAATATCTCTACAATTGACTATATTTTCCTCTCACCGTTTTTAGGAAACAAACTAACTAGGATGGAAATCCCTTACCGTCACGAGAGTGACCACAACCCCTTAACGGTAACAATTGAATTGTTAGTGCCAGCCGCCGCAGAAATAACAGCTGCGGGCACACAACGCAAGCTGAATTCCACACTTTAGTCAGGAAAATCAAAGGGGATTCATCAGGTTCTATCAAGGTGAGCACTTGGCTTATAGGAGAGACTCCAAATTTTAGGCATAGCTCTTCAACGGACTTACATCTTCGGTGGGACAGCGCAATTAGAAAATTGCAAATTCTCTTAACGGGAACTGAGGCCCAACAAAAGTCTTACGAGCTATGCCCGAAGCGGATGTATGACCCAGAGCTAACCACCAAAAGAAAAGCCCTCAGGAGGGCTGTGCGTCTGCACAAATTGAATGGCCTACAATATGGCATTACTGCGCAAGTCCATCAGAAAATGAGTATGGGCTGCAAAGAGATTAAAAGAACAAAAAGAGTGGATAAAAATATTCGCACTGTTACAGGGCAAGAACCTATCCCAGTTCTGGAATTATATGAACAAGCTCCGCTCGTCGAATCACAACAGAGGGAACGCAGTCTGTGAAGAAGTCTGGGCCCAGCATGTAATTCAACTATACGGCAGAGACACGTCGGACTTCGTGGCGACCGATTTAATAGATAATGTCGATCCAATTCTGACTGAACCCCATGAGCTAACCTCTGCAGCCAAAGTCTCCAAATTTCTGAAGGCAATGAAAAACGACGGGGCCCCCGGGCCTAATGACCTTCCAGCAGGGGTTTTTAAATGTGCGTTGGCAGAGTGGGCCGAACTTCTTGCCTCATTATTTAACAACGTGTTTATGACCGGCCAGCTACCAGACTCTTTGCTCGGCTCGATTTTATGCCCCATTTTTAAGAAAGAAAACCCTATGCTCCCAGCAAACTACCGACTTATTGCCTTACTAGATTTTGAGGCGAAGGCATATGCCCGGTGTCTTCTCAAGCTCTTAGAAGACTGGGTAGCCGAAAACAATATTCTACCTTACTTTCAAACAGGGTTTCGCTCCTCAGCATCCACCATAGACAACATCACAATTTTGGCTTTCCTGAGTCAGCAGGCGGCACACAAAAATCATCTTCCACTATATTGATGCTTTATTGACTACAGCGCAGCCTTCGATAAAGTGTCTCGCGACATTCTATGGAGGAAACTGGACAAATCGGGATTCCACAGAACCTGCTAGGAGCCCTTATCTCCCTGCACAAGAACACCTGGGTGCGAATTAAAACTGGCCCCAAGACAGTCTCCAGAAAAATTGCCATCGGAGACGGTTTGAAGCAGGGCTGTGTTCTCGCCCCGCTTTTCTTCAATCTCTATACTGCCGATCTGGGAACATATGTGAAGAAAAGCAATTTACTCCCGCCAAAGCTGGGTCCTGCAAAACGGGATCTGCATATTTTACAATATGCTGACGATATTGTCATAATGGACCAGACAAAAAACGGGGCTCCAACGAGCATTAAGTAAGCTTCATACATATAATACGGCCAACGTGCTAAAAATAAACTAAGAAAAGACCAAGGTGATGATATTCGGCCGTTGTAAGAACAAGAGAAGTTTAAGGTGGCACATTGGGCCCGCAACGATCAACTCAACAGCAAAATACAATTACTTAGGAGTATGGTTCTGCGAGACCTCAAGATCAACAGCTCATTTAGCTGCCATGAAAAAAAGAGCATGTAATGTAATGTAATGTATGTATACTTGTAAAGCGCACTGTTACCTCGTTATGTGGCATCCTGGCGCTGTATACAGCTGGGGAACCCGTCCTGGCTTTCCCTGTGAGAGGGCACCCCAAGGTGAAGCCAGGCATCTCCGGCGTTGCTAGGGCCGTTGTGGAGATTAAGCAAGCTATTGCCCAGAGTTGCAGAGTGGGGCCCATGGTTAGCGTAGGCACCTAAGTGAGAATTATCGAGTCCGCGGATATTGACCCAAGACCCTGCCGCGTCGGGAATTGAACCCTGGTCCTGGGCCGACCTCTGCTTCAGGGTATGCCGCTTCTAACCAGGGAGCCACACTTCTCCACTTCTGCAATAACATACTCCCTGACTCGTTTGAATCAGTCTCTGAGCAGCCCCTCTGCAGAACCTATCTTGAAAGTGATCAAAGCCACACTACTCCCCGCCTTGAACTATGGACATCAGGCCATTCCAGGTGCATGCTGTGTCTGCCTTGACCATGCCCAAGTTTCCATTTACAAAAAAATCTTTCATCGCCTGAAATTCATTCAGAGAACAAGACTACGTCTGGAGCTGGGACTACAAAGGCAGTCCATCTACTGCGAGGCAGATACATTGAAATATTTTATAAGGTCATCAAAAGCAGCAGATACCACCCTAAAATTCTGCCTAAAAGAGATCTTTACCAGCCCTGGAAACCCATGGAACCGTCAAACGACAAAGGCCATTAAATCATTAGAGATTGACAGCTCCCTGCTAATCTCAGACACAATTCCATACTCAGTGTGGAAAAAAGTCATAAATAAGCAGGCGAAACTAATTTCCCATTGGATGGACCTTCAGGCTTTAAACACACCAACTGTCTTGCTTCCCTTGAATGTCTCATACCAGCCTGGGGTACCGCAATTCTATATACTGGAAAACCTGAACGCAGTGGCACGGAAGAACATATTGTCTATGTGCCTTCTAGGCCTGTGCTCTACGGCGTCCTACAGATGAGCTCCTTCAAAGGAGGGGGGGGCCCTGCAGACTGTGCTCATATCACAAAGAATCATGGCCGCACCTACTGTGTTGTTGCCCCGCTATGGATGACCCCAGAAGGCATTTATTAAAACCTTTTTTTCTTAAATGGGGCACTAGGTCATGCTGTGAGGCGACGGCTCTGTGTTTTACCTCCACAGATATTCAAGCGCTTGCCAGGGTTGGAAAGTTTGTGAGACTCTTGGCAAACTTCTTTTCACCCTCCTCGGCTCCTACGCTTCCTGCCCCCCTCCCCCAAAAACGTATTACTGACTTTTTTCGTCCCCTTGTCTAGCACCAGGCCACTCAGTCTGCAAAGGCAGTGTGTGGGTGTCAGAGTGCAGGGCCCCTAAGGGTGGCACAAGAAGTGCTGCAGCCCTTAAAGGGTCTTCTCTGGTCACAATGCCTAGGGTACCATTTACCATGGGCTGACATGTGACCAGAGATGCCAATTGTGTTTCAGCTTCAATACAGTTTTAGGGAAGGAACACAGACCCGGGACACCTGATTGGCAGGAGTCCAGGGCACACTCAGTCAAAGCACATCAGCAATTCAGCAAAAAGTGGGGGCATACCAATGCAAGAAAGATGGCACTTTCTCACAATAAGCGACTCCATACTGATGAAAAACCTCATGAGTGTTCTATGCCAGAAAAACTGCCGAGAAAAACGCTATCTCACCATGAGAAACTCCACACTGGAGAAAATCCTTATGCCATAAAAGCTTGAATCTGAAAGACAGTGTTATGCTTCATGATAGACCCCACTCTGGGGAAAAACCTTACGAATGCTCGAAATGCAAGCAAAGATTTGGTTGCAAATTACTTGTCATGAGCAAACTCACACGGGGGAAAAAGAGCCGTATGAGTGTTCTGAATGTCAGATACAATGTCACTTCACAAGAGAGAATTCACACTGGACTAAAGCCTAATACAGGAGGGGAAAGCCAGAAACAAACAGAATAGGTACATTTCATGACAATATTGAAATGGGAAATAACAGGAACAAATATTTACACCACATGACAAAAATATTAGAGACTAAATTTCAGCAATATAGGAAATACTGAGGTTCATGTTCTAATTCCGGGTAGGTGGCAGCTTCCCGACGCCATTTGGAGGGTCTATATGCACAAGGGCAGCTATTTAGAACAATCTCAGCGCAATTTTGTTGTGTGATTTTAACTGTGGCATCCTGATTTACTAGGCTGCTAGCGGTGACTCTTTTAATTGTATTATTTTCCTGCGCTGCACTTTCAGAGCTTTTTCTTGCATTTCTTCTGCACTCTGCGAATTCAGGCAGACGCATAGCGGTGACACGCTTTTCAACACATGTATTGCAATTTGACAATTATTTTAATTTCCTACCTGTAGCAATCGGCCCCCCCGCCCCGGTCCACCGCGGCTCCTCTGCCGTTTGAGTGGAGGGCAGCTCTCCTACCGCGGCTCCCTGTGCCGGTCTGGTGGCGAGAACGGGCGCCATATTGGGAGGAGCCGTAGAGCACTGGGACCAGAGTCAGCGGTCCAGTTGCTCGAGGCTCCCATAAAACGCGATGTGTCAGAGGGAGCGCAGCAGGCGTGACTTAGGCGCGCCGCAGTTGCGCTTGAATTAAGCTCGTCTGCGCTCGTCCGCGAGCGTTTGGGACCAGGGGCCATGGACTGTGCCCGTTCCTACTCTTACTCATCCGCTGAGCTATTAGATTTAAGACCTACTTCCACAACGTGCCCCCCCTTGCCCTCCAACACGATAAAACGATAATCTCAGCTTGGGATCATTAACACCAGCACTCTTACTGCTGATCCCTTACCTAAGCACTTAATACATACCACCATTTCCGGCACAACATGCAACTTCAGTTGCATCTATCTAAACACCCGATCTCTGACTAAAAACTAGATCGATATATTTTTACTGTTAACTGATAAAAAACCGGACATGTTGCTGTTGACAGAAACATGGCTTACTCCAGATTCCCTACCGGACATTTTGTCCGCACTACCAGCTGACTATTACATCGTTTCAGCAATCCGTCCATCAGGGAAAATTGGGGGAGGAGTGGCCATTATCATCCACAAAACACACCAACTACCATCCTTACTTTTGCCGAACTCAGAAAACATTGTTGTTAAGTTAGATACCGTTAATGGAGCATTAGTAGTGGTCTTACTTTATCGCCCACCACAAACGATGGCCACATTCCCTTCCATTTTAGCAGAGCAGCTTGCCCTTCTTGCTACAAACCATTCTAAATTACTCCTGATTGGAGATCTAAATTATTGGTTTGACAATGTAACACTGGATCCTCAAGCAGCCGAGCTGAGAGACCTATTAAATGATATTAACCTGACCCAACACATTAACACATCGACCCATCAGAAGGGTCACAGTCTCGACCAAATTTGGACCTTGAACTTACCTGTCCACTCTATTAGTATAAACCCTTGTAGCTGGTCAGACCATTTTAGTATAGTCTTCTCTTTTCATACGGAGAAAGTCACTCAATTCAGGCTACAAACAAGCAGGACCATTCGGAAATGGAAAACAGCGGACATGTCTGCATTCTTAAACTCACTGAGCACATCTCTCCCTTCGCAGAGCACTGATGTGGAGGTTGCAGATTCTAGGCTTAAACAATGGCTGAACAAAGCCGCTGATGATTATGCTCCCTCTATCAGCTTTAGCAATTCGAGAAGCATTAGTGGTTTACACCCGATCTAAAAAAAATTAAAATTGGAAGTACGACAGAAAGAGAGAGCATGGAGATCCAATTATCACCCACAAGACAGGGTGGCTTATTGCTCGGCTAAGAAAATTTATCAAAAAATTCTTCTTCATCACAAGGCCGAATATTTCTCGACAAAAATTTTAAACTCTACAAACAGGTCGAAGGAGATATTCAGCATTGTGAACGAGCTGTGCAACGATGACAGAACTTCCCCCCCGGTAGTCCCCACACAAACACTCTGTGACTCCTTGAATAACTTCTTCAGTGAAAAAATAGCCGCCATAAAACAAAATATATCTCAATCCCCTGTCTGTGCCATCCTGGACTCCTCTTTTTATAACTCCTCTACATTACACTCCTTCCCCCTTATTGACCTAAAAACTTTCTCAGCTTTGTTGACACGAGTAAAATCAGGATCCCCTGAGGATATAGGCCCACCTCACATTATGAGGGAAATTGGACGTGCCATCCCTCATGGCATGATACCACTGCTTAACGAATCCCTTATTTCTGGCATGGTCCCTCGCAGTTTTAAACAGGCTTTACTAATTCCACTCACAAAAAAGCCCGGTATAGATCCTCTCGACCTCACAAATTATCGGCCTATTTCTCTCCTGCCCTACCTCTCTAAAATTTTGGAGGCTCATGTTACCAACTGCCTCTCGAAATTTATTGAAAACACTGAGTACCTGCAGGCAGGCTTTCGGCCTTGTCACTCCACCGAGGCAGTGATACTCGCCGTCCAGAACACCCTAAGGTCCAATGCTGACAAAAATCTCCATCAGGCTTTGGTGCTTCTCAATTTGTCTGCAGCGTTCGACACGGTTGACTATTCCATTCTGGTCAACCGTGTCGAGCAGGCCGGCCTTAGAGATTCTGCTTTGAGCTGGCTGCAATCTTTCATATCGGAGCGCACCCAGTCTGTCCGGCTAGGGTCTTTTATAGCCCCCAAAATCAATTCTTTCTGCGGAGTCCCTCAAGGCTCCTCTTTGTCCCCATTATTATTTAATTTGTATATGCGGCCCCTATTGTTTTCCTTGAGAGATTATAAAGTCACCGCATATAATTATGCTGATGACTTACAGCTTGTTTTCACCCTGAACTCCTCCAATGCTGCTGGTGACTTCCAGGCTACTATGACCCATATCCAGAGGTGGATGACCTTGAACCATCCCAAGCTGAACCCGGGCAAGACCGAGTTGATCTTTCCCGGGAAGAGTGAGATCAGCTGGGGCCCCCATTTCTGGCCCCTGGATATGGGCCTTCCTCCTAAAAAATCTCACTCAGTAAAAAGCTTGGGAGTGACCATCAGCGAGGATCTCTCTCTGAAAACACGGATTGGAACAGTAGTCTCCTCGGGGTTCTTCCAACTGAGAAAAATTTAGAAAATTGCTCACCTTCTTACTCCTTCTGCCCTGATCCAAGCAGTTATCGCCTTAGTTCTGTCCCGCATTGATTTCTCCAACAGCCTATACTTGGGCCTGCCTGCAGATCAACTTAAAAGACTGCAATATCTTCAAAATCAAGCAGCCAGGCTGATTTGCAAGTTACCCAAGTGGGAATCCATCAAACTAGGACTAGAGAGACTGCACTGGCTACCTGTGGCCCAGAGAGCCGCATTTAAAGCCGGTTGCATTATTTTTAAGGCCTTACAAGGCAAGGGCCCCCTGTTTATAAGACAGCTGATAGGGACATACACCCCCTCGCGTAGTCTGCGCTCAGCCCATAAAGATCTATTGGTGGTGCCCCGGTTTAAGAAGAAGCGACAAGGAGGCAGCTGTTTCCACTTCTTGGCAGCCTCCTTATGGAACTCCTTGCCTCTGACTCTTAGACAGAGTAAGGATCTCCTTACCTTTAGACGGGCATTTAAAGCCTTGCTCTTCACACAGGCTTTCACTGTATAGATTGTTGTTAACACTTTTCCCTTGTTATGTTGTTTATCTGATCTTTCCAATAGCGCCATGAAGCCCATGGGCGTACGTGCGCTGTACAAATAATAATTAACATAACATAACATAACAATAATCCATTTGGTAAAAGTGGTTGCTTGTGGAGTCAGCACACTACTGTGTCTGTGATTGCTATTAAATTAAGGCATTTTAATGCACCCCATTTTACTTTCAGATTCACAAATGTCCTCTTGAGCTACTACCTCCTGTTACTGTTTGTCAGCCCACATATGGTTTCAAAGCTTAATACATACCTGAAGGATGTTTTAAATGTGTATTAAATATTCAGAAGGGACACTAACATTCCTCTTTCGAAATCCGAATTGTTAAATTGGCTTAGTACATTTTAAAAAGGGGTTTAACATTTGCAAACTCTGTGAAATACTGAACCAGTGGATTTTTCAACAATAAAACCCTTGGTACATGAGGCCATGTTTCTCAATTCCCTCCATATTAAGTTTGCTAATAATGTTAGTTTAATGATAACCGGTGCATGTACCTATTTAGTGTTAGTGTTGCTTCAGATCAAATAAAAACCATTATGCATAACTCTTACACAATACTTAAAGACAGAATTTCTGACATCCAGCTTTAATGTTTTGTTAAATATATTTGCAAATGTCATTTAAACAGGAAAGCAGCTAAAGCAGTCTATGGACATAAAATAGGATGTAATCATAATTTTTAGATACCTTTTCTGAGTTTCAGGAACAACGAGTGTCTTCTGGGTTTACTCTAAACCACTATAATAAACATATTCAATCCTTTTAGATTTAATCTGTTTGTACTGGTTTCTATTGCAGACAATAATCTAGATTTAGACCAAGGATCAATTCCACCCATGGCTTTTAAAATCTTTTTATCTCTATTAGTGTTATCACAACTAAAACTGTAATAGAACTGATCTGAGAGATGGACCTTCAAGTATTCTAATGTAGTAAACTATGGAGTTAAATCTGAATAGATTAGATCCACAAGCATTGCCTGACCACTGTATTTTACATCAATAGATTACTTATCAGCACATTTTCTCTAAGTACAATTCACTTATCTTCTATTTTTCGTAGAGCTGGTGCTGGGTCTGTTTCAACTCTTTTAAAATATGACATTTACATTTTACAAAAGTGTGTGGATTTTGTATATATCTAAAATTGCTGATCTCCAAAAAAGGCCTAAGTCAATAAATTGAATTGAAATTCAAGTGTATCATTTGAATCCTATTGTTGGAAAATATGTGATTTTGAACCCCATGAGGTGGTTCCTTTCCACACAGCATTCAGGTTGTAATCATGAGTCAAATAATGCTGAGGAGGTTAAAATATTCAAATTGAATTCTAATTACACATGAAATGTTCATTGTTTAATATATTTCTCTTAGTATTTTAGTGTGCGGACTTTATTCCTTAAGGAAAATAATTAGTATTTGTTTTTCTATATGTAGGAAGCATTACATTAATGAAACCACTGTATCCCACCTTCTTTCTTTTTTTTCCTGTTCTTTATGCACGTTTCTATCGTTGAACTTTAAAGATTGCCCGAAATTAAGAATTGTGCTTGTTGGAACTGGGGTCACCAGTCCCCTAGGGTAGCATGGCACGAGCGGGTAGGCATCCGAAAGCACATGTGTTAAGCGATCATGCAGCACACACTCACACTGAGACAGAAACCTGGGCACGCAATAAATGACTCCACTCCAGAGCTTGTATAAAAACAAGTGATTTGTATTAAGATAAATAATCAGATAGATAGAGCAGGATCAGGGAAATCATAAATTCATTTAAAATACATGTGTCTCAAAACTTGCGATCAATATTAGATGAATAAATATCCGTTCTGCAATAAATATTAAATATTGGATCAATAAATAGTTAAATACATTTTTAGTGGGACACCGGCCCGACCTACGCCTTGCTTCTTGGTCAGTACCTGAAAGGAATACATCTCAAAGTCATAAGAACAACACTGCATTAAGCATCAATATCCATTTCCTCAGGTAAACAAAGGGACAGTTCCATAACAGAAACATCTCCCCGCTGTAGGAATAAACAATTCGTTAAGTGTAGTTCAAACATTTCCTTAAATATGAAACATTTCATTTGCCACAAAAGTATGTGGACGTAACTCTCCTCCTGTAATAGGAATTAAACATTTCATTAAGAATAATTATTCCATATAACAAGGTTGGGCATCCCTTTGGGAGAACTTCTCATTGGGCCCAGCTAACCATTGCATTAGCCAGCACTAACTAGGAGAAAACATTGCAATCTAGGTAACCATCCCCTTGTGCAGGTTTAACTGTATCAGGGCTACACCAACATTCCACCAGGGAAGTAGAAATCCCTACATTGAGCAGGTGTAAGTAGATCTCCGTTATAGCAGGGGTATGAGACCCTTCCCTGGGCAGGAGTAAACATTGCCTCAAATGAGGTCAACACCTTTCATTAGGCATAAAGTATTCCTTTAGGCATCACACACCATCCTATTACCTGATGCCTGAACAGGCAGGGCCTTCCCCCTATTAATCAGGAGCTTACAGGTAAAACATTTCCTGCAATAGAGATAATCAGTTTAGCAGAAGTAAAACACTTCACTGAGGGTAAAACATTTCATTAACCATTTCCTTAGGCAGGAATGAAACTCCTATGGCAGGAATAAAAACACGCCACTGCGGATAAAACATCTCATTAGGCAGTGTAACTATATCCTTATAGCATTAACGTTCCCCTACTCAGCAATCAACAGTTAACAACTCTTCAAGGCAGAGATAACCATTTTTAACAGGCAAGCCTGAGCTTAGAAGACTTGGTTTATGCATGTAAAGCCTTTTAGTAAATGTAAACATTTCTTTAAAGCAAGGAGCACCTCACTCCATAACTGTAGGCATGTGCTCCACCTTTCAACCAACATGAATAAATGTTTCATTAGTCAGCAGACACAGTTCATTATGCAGCTGTTGGCGTTTCCACCCCCAGGCCAGGATCAACATTCTAATTCCTACATTAAGCAGGCATAAACCTCTCAGCACCCAAGAGTAATCCTGTAAATAAGTAGAGGTTATAACACTGGGGCAGGGGTGTAATAAAACTTCTATAGTTCAGAATAATCCTGGTTCCAAGCAGGAATAACCACTTCAAAACTCTTCCCCAATCATAGGTAACATCCCCTAATCAGGAGTAAACATTACAGGGAAGGAATCAGGCATAGGCATTTCATTAAGTAACTTATAAATAGAACATTACTCATTGCTAGAGAGCAACATCTCATTAAGCAAGCACAAACCTTGCTTTAGATTAGTAAAACATTTCTGTTAATTAAGGTGAACATTTCAATAAGCAATTCAGTAAAGCATTCTCAATGAGCATTTTACTATGCCTTGGACTCCCCTATGCAGGGCTAAGCCATCGCAGATGAACTCAGTATGTCTTTAGGCCTACGCCGGAACCAGGGCCCAAACAGTTAATGAATGGCAAGCCTGTCCTCAGGCATAAACAGTAACTTAATGGCCTCCACGTCACTAGAGGCACCTAGGGGCCAACAGGTGGGCACTTAAGGTCAAAAATACAGCGTTTCTCTGGGGCCTACAAGAGAGCGCTTGGAGGCACAATTACAGCGCTTCTATGGGACATTCAAGAAAGCGCTTGGAGTGAAATTACAGCGCTTCCCTGGGCACTACCTCAGTTCCTCACATGACAGCGCTTGGCCACAGGCAATGCTGGGGACAGCGCTTCAGCAGGCAATCAGGTTTAGATAATAGCACCCTGCAGGTACAGCACTTCACAAGGCAGCAACCCCCTTCAGTACCTCAGCACTCTTCACAGGGACAGCAAAGGAGCGTTGGGGGAGCAGGGAGTCAGCGCTTCAGAAGGCAGCAACTTCTAGAGCCACAGAAGTTCTTGGTGACACAGCGCTTCAGGGGGATAGCGCTTTTCAGGATTCACAGCGCTACGATATAGCAGGCAATTCACAGCAGAGGTAGCGCTCAGCAGACAGTTCATTCCAGGTAGCGCTGCTGAAGGGCACCACAGAATATAGCGCTTCAGGCAGGAATCACGCCCAGGATTCTAGCGCTTCACAGACAGCAGGGTGCAGGGCTATAGCGCTTTGGCCCACACGAGGTGGGGGCAAGACCAGCAGGTCTAATAACATTCAGTTCAGGGTGCTGCAGTTCAGGCAAATATAGCGCTTCAGAAGGCAGCAACCCCCTCCATTACTTCAGCGCTCTTCACAGGGTCAGCAAGGGCAGCGCTAGATATACAGGACAGGTGACACCCCAGTAGCAGGTTAGCATGGGAGACCCCAGGTGACATCAGGAAACGCAGGGTCAGTACCGCGCCAATACCTGTTTGCTTCTTCAAAAGTCCTGTGATGATTTAATTTCTTCTTAGCGCTTTAGGTTTCTTGCGCCCTTGTAAATAGAGGCTTAGTTTCTTGTTGGCGTGATGTTTCTTGCGCCCTTGTAAATAGAAGTTTAGTTTCTTGTTGGCGTGATGTTCCTTACGCCCTTAGTTTTGTTGCTTGGTTTCTTGTTCCTTGAAGGGGGGAATAGTTTGGTGGCTGGTGTTCCAAGTTCTTCTCAGCCAATCCCTTCAAGTGGTCCCTGGGGGTTCCCTGCCGCGGGGTTAGGTCAGTGGGGGGGGTACAGGATGCCTCAATACTTGTAAAGCAGCACACTAGGCCCTGTCATTCCAGCATCATAAGACCCTGCCCTGACCCCCACTGCCTATCCTCCTGCGTAGGTACTTCCCCAGGTCTCCCCTTAGTCCCTCTGACAGGAAAATTTACCTTCCTTTCCTTATACAGTGCCAGTTGACAGTTGGCAGTGGCAGTTGGTGTCACCTCACCTGTTCCAGAAGGTTCCAGGGGGTTCTAGGAGGTTCCACCATTCTACCTGTGGGCAGGCTGGCAGGCTATGTTGATATATTGTTTGGAGGGTTCCAGCCAGGCCCTAGCCACTAGAATGCGCCCACTAAACCCCGCTGCAGCAGCAGTGGTCAGTGGCAGCCATGTTAGGGGTATAAGACACCTGCATCTTAACATCAGTTTCACAGTACACAGGGCTTTCCTCACTACACAAGGCCTATACATTGTTGTTACCATGAGGGCATTCTGATTTAAAAGGGAAATAAAAAGGCAAACAATTTTTGGGGAAAGGGCCAAGTCTCACACATCTCCCCCCCAGCCAAAAGCCAGGGTAGACCGATCATTCCCTTGATGGGCTTCCCTGCTTGGGGCGGAAAAAGGTGGACGCAGGCCCAATACCACCATGACATTCTCGCTAATCCAACCACCCCACTGGTGTTCCTAGTGGGATGCGGCCAGGACAGACCTCCAATCCAGATGTCTCTGGCCCTTACTCTCTCTCAGAGTGGGGGGCAGTCGCCCCAGGCCCGTGGTACCTTTTTCCACTCTCCTCCTCAACCTAGGGTCTAAACCCTTAAGTTGAATTGGTGACAGGGGCGAGACCTACCTCTCCCTGCACCCCCTCCCAGGGTTCCGCACCCTCCCACCTGGAGTAGTACCCCTGAGAGTCACAACCGGGGGAACTCTGAATACAGAGATTCCTCCCGCCAGGTCAGGCAACCCCTGAACCTGGCCACCCAACCCAGGATCTTTAACCCCGTGGCTGGACCGGTGCCAGAGGAGAGTCCTTCCTCCCTCTGCACCCCCTTCCAGGGTTCCGCACCCTCCTCCCCGGATAGGTACCCCTGGAAGTCACACTGGTAGGGTCCATAGTTACTGGTACCCCCCCCTCCAAGTCAGGCAATCCCTGCACCTGAAACCCCAGTCCAGGTTCTACACCCCGTGACTGGTCCAATCCCCGAACCTCGGGTACGCTGCCACCATGGAAGTACCTGGCACACATGATTTCAAGGTCTTCAGCTCTGTCTCTGTTTAGCTGAAGCCTGTGCACCAGCTTCCCTTCCTTCATTGCAAGGCTCACACTCTCCCTTTTCTGCTCTAACCTCTTTGACGACACACCCCCCCTTCCAAGGTTCTCTGGTGTGACCGCCTCCCTGGGTGTGACCTGCCCCTCCTGTCCCCATCCCCTCTCCCCTCTGGGTGGGCTCCTACCCGTGCCCCAAAGTGGTACGGAGTTCCTTCTTCCCTCCGCCCAACAGGCACCCCCATCCCCTGACACAACACTCCAGTGCCAGGTGAGGACTCAGATAATTCAGGAAAAAGGTTCTAGGATGTGGCGACAGAATGAGGTCCAACAGGCCCTGATACACTCACAGGCTAGACAGTGGAGGGGTCAATTCCTAAGGCTTGCACACACAATAATTGTGCAGCCCAATTGCTGTGCACCCTGTCCCAATGGAGGGTGCTGCATGGTCACAGGTCCTGGATCCCACCGCTCGACACCAATATGTTGGAACTGGGGTCACCAGTCCCCTAGGGTAGCATGGCACGAGCGGGTAGGCATCCGAAAGCACATGTGTTAAGCGATCATGCAGCACACACTCACACTGAGACAGAAACCTGGGCACGCAATAAATGACTCCACTCCAGAGCTTGTATAAAACCAAGTGATTTGTATTAAGATAAATAATCAGATAGATAGAGCAGGATCAGGGAAATCATAAATTCATTTAAAATACATGTGTCTCAAAACTTGCGATCAATATTAGATGAATAAATATCCGTTCTGCAATAAATATTAAATATTGGATCAATAAATAGTTAAATACATTTTTAGTGGGACACCGGCCCGACCTACGCCTTGCTTCTTGGTCAGTACCTGAAAGGAATACATCTCAAAGTCATAAGAACAACACTGCATTAAGCATCAATATCCATTTCCTCAGGTAAACAAAGGGACAGTTCCATAACAGAAACATCTCCCCGCTGTAGGAATAAACAATTCGTTAAGTGTAGTTCAAACATTTCCTTAAATATGAAACATTTCATTTGCCACAAAAGTATGTGGACGTAACTCTCCTCCTGTAATAGGAATTAAACATTTCATTAAGAATAATTATTCCATATAACAAGGTTGGGCATCCCTTTGGGAGAACTTCTCATTGGGCCCAGCTAACCATTGCATTAGCCAGCACTAACTAGGAGAAAACATTGCAATCTAGGTAACCATCCCCTTGTGCAGGTTTAACTGTATCAGGGCTACACCAACATTCCACCAGGGAAGTAGAAATCCCTACATTGAGCAGGTGTAAGTAGATCTCCGTTATAGCAGGGGTATGAGACCCTTCCCTGGGCAGGAGTAAACATTGCCTCAAATGAGGTCAACACCTTTCATTAGGCATAAAGTATTCCTTTAGGCATCACACACCATCCTATTACCTGATGCCTGAACAGGCAGGGCCTTCCCCCTATTAATCAGGAGCTTACAGGTAAAACATTTCCTGCAATAGAGATAATCAGTTTAGCAGAAGTAAAACACTTCACTGAGGGTAAAACATTTCATTAACCATTTCCTTAGGCAGGAATGAAACTCCTATGGCAGGAATAAAAACACGCCACTGCGGATAAAACATCTCATTAGGCAGTGTAACTATATCCTTATAGCATTAACGTTCCCCTACTCAGCAATCAACAGTTAACAACTCTTCAAGGCAGAGATAACCATTTTTAACAGGCAAGCCTGAGCTTAGAAGACTTGGTTTATGCATGTAAAGCCTTTTAGTAAATGTAAACATTTCTTTAAAGCAAGGAGCACCTCACTCCATAACTGTAGGCATGTGCTCCACCTTTCAACCAACATGAATAAATGTTTCATTAGTCAGCAGACACAGTTCATTATGCAGCTGTTGGCGTTTCCACCCCCAGGCCAGGATCAACATTCTAATTCCTACATTAAGCAGGCATAAACCTCTCAGCACCCAAGAGTAATCCTGTAAATAAGTAGAGGTTATAACACTGGGGCAGGGGTGTAATAAAACTTCTATAGTTCAGAATTATCCTGGTTCCAAGCAGGAATAACCACTTCAAAACTCTTCCCCAATCATAGGTAACATCCCCTAATCAGGAGTAAACATTACAGGGAAGGAATCAGGCATAGGCATTTCATTAAGTAACTTATAAATAGAACATTACTCATTGCTAGAGAGCAACATCTCATTAAGCAAGCACAAACCTTGCTTTAGATTAGTAAAACATTTCTGTTAATTAAGGTGAACATTTCAATAAGCAATTCAGTAAAGCATTCTCAATGAGCATTTTACTATGCCTTGGACTCCCCTATGCAGGGCTAAGCCATCGCAGATGAACTCAGTATGTCTTTAGGCCTACGCCGGAACCAGGGCCCAAACAGTTAATGAATGGCAAGCCTGTCCTCAGGCATAAACAGTAACTTAATGGCCTCCACGTCACTAGAGGCACCTAGGGGCCAACAGGTGGGCACTTAAGGTCAAAAATACAGCGTTTCTCTGGGGCCTACAAGAGAGCGCTTGGAGGCACAATTACAGCGCTTCTATGGGACATTCAAGAAAGCGCTTGGAGTGAAATTACAGCGCTTCCCTGGGCACTACCTCAGTTCCTCACATGACAGCGCTTGGCCACAGGCAATGCTGGGGACAGCGCTTCAGCAGGCAATCAGGTTTAGATAATAGCACCCTGAAGGTACAGCACTTCACAAGGCAGCAACCCCCTTCAGTACCTCAGCACTCTTCACAGGGACAGCAAAGGAGCGTTGGGGGAGCAGGGAGTCAGCGCTTCAGAAGACAGCAACTTCTAGAGCCACAGAAGTTCTTGGTGACACAGCGCTTCAGGGGGATAGCGCTTTTCAGGATTCACAGCGCTACGATATAGCAGGCAATTCACAGCAGAGGTAGCGCTCAGCAGACAGTTCATTCCAGGTAGCGCTGCTGAAGGGCACCACAGAATATAGCGCTTCAGGCAGGAATCACGCCCAGGATTCTAGCGCTTCACAGACAGCAGGGTGCAGGGCTATAGCGCTTTGGCCCACACGAGGTGGGGGCAAGACCAGCAGGTCTAATAACATTCAGTTCAGGGTGCTGCAGTTCAGGCAAATATAGCGCTTCAGAAGGCAGCAACCCCCTCCATTACTTCAGCGCTCTTCACAGGGTCAGCAAGGGCAGCGCTAGATATACAGGACAGGTGACACCCCAGTAGCAGGTTAGCAAGGGAGACCCCAGGTGACATCAGGAAACGCAGGGTCAGTACCGCGCCAATACCTGTTTGCTTCTTCAAAAGTCCTGTGATGATTTAATTTCTTCTTAGCGCTTTAGGTTTCTTGCGCCCTTGTAAATAGAGGCTTAGTTTCTTGTTGGCGTGATGTTTCTTGCGCCCTTGTAAATAGAAGCTTAGTTTCTTGTTGGCGTGATGTTCCTTACGCCCTTAGTTTTGTTGCTTGGTTTCTTGTTCCTTGAAGGGGGGAATAGTTTGGTGGCTGGTGTTCCAAGTTCTTCTCAGCCAATCCCTTCAAGTGGTCCCTGGGGGTTCCCTGCCGCGGGGTTAGGTCAGTGGGGGGGGTACAGGATGCCTCAATACTTGTAAAGCAGCACACTAGGCCCTGTCATTCCAGCATCATAAGACCCTGCCCTGACCCCCACTGCCTATCCTCCTGCGTAGGTACTTCCCCAGGTCTCCCCTTAGTCCCTCTGACAGGAAAATTTACCTTCCTTTCCTTATACAGTGCCAGTTGACAGTTGGCAGTGGCAGTTGGTGTCACCTCACCTGTTCCAGAAGGTTCCAGGGGGTTCTAGGAGGTTCCACCATTCTACCTGTGGGCAGGCTGGCAGGCTATGTTGATACATTGTTTGGAGGGTTCCAGCCAGGCCCTAGCCACTAGAATGCGCCCACTAACCCCGCTGCAGCAGCAGTGGTCAGTGGCAGCCATGTTAGGGGTATAAGACACCTGCATCTTAACATCAGTTTCACAGTACACAGGGCTTTCCTCACTACACAAGGCCTATACATTGTTGTTACCATGAGGGCATTCTGATTTAAAAGGGAAATAAAAAGGCAAAAAATTTTTGGGGAAAGGGCCAAGTCTCACAGTGCTCTACATAACTTTGTTGTGTTATAGTATGTTGATTTTTATGTACAACTTTTGTCTCTTGTGTGTATGGCAACTGATGTTTTGTTTTGCTTTAATAATCAGCTTATGTTTATTAGGTGTTATTATTCAATAAAATGTTTCAAACACAACAAATGGTAGTTGATATGTATTTACAACTGCAGCATTTTTATTGTATGGGCGCGTTCAAAGGGGCCAAAAATATGGTCTGCGGTTTGACGGAGGACCACATTACCATCAGCAGGGAGAGGTTTGGCAGGTGATTAGGGGTACATGTAAGGTTGGAGTAGGGGTAACAAAGCATGTACATTGTGTGGACTGTGACTCCTGGAGTTATTGTGAGGGATACCATGCTACCCTGTAAATGAATCCCCTAGTGATTATTATCAACAAACTTTATTCAGTTTTTTAAAAGAAAACCATAAAAGTCAAACTACACAAAAATTATCAGAGGGTCTAGTGAGAGAACTAATGTGTACGCAAAATGTAACCTGACAGAAAAACCTAGATCTCCCTATCATGTATGTATCTATCTAGGGTCATCCCTTCAACAAATCCACATGTGGTCAGGCAAGGATGCCCATCAGTCACCACACGGATTCGCCCTTCATCATTTGGGATTCCTTCAAGACCACCACTAGGAGTGCCACTTAGCTTTCACGGAAGAGGGCCCAGATGTTGGAAAGGAGCCCTCAACTCGTCAGATAGGTCTTACTGAGGTCTTGCTACTCAATTATGAGGATATTGGCACACAAAAAAGGGGGGGACTGATGTCGCAGTGCACAAGTTCTTCCGTGAAAGCTAAGTGGCACTCCTAGTGGTGGTCTTGAAGGAATCCCAAATGATGAAGGGCGGTTCCGTGTGGTGACTGATGGGCATCCTTGCCTGACCACCATGTGGATTTGTTGAAGGGATGACCCTAGATAGATACACACATGATAGGGACATCTAGGTTTTTCTGTCAGGTTACATTTTGCGTACACATTAGTTCTCTCACTAGACCCTCTGATAATTTTTGTGTAGTTTAATATATGTAGGGAACCTATCGGAGCTCGGTCTTAAAAATTCCCTTTGGTTCTAACCAAGTGTTTTTGTTCGTTTCAACCATAAAAGTCAAACAAAAAATGATACAACATCTTCCAAGTTACAGATCGACAAATATAATATGTCCAAGTTAATCAGAACACAAGATAAAAATTCATGAATTTAATCAGAAGTTAATCGCAGCTTGACCTGAGTCTAACAGCGACCCGTAAAAAGTTAAGCGTATGCAAAACAGTGTCTTTAGAGAGGAGTTGTAAAAATATAAGAGCTGGTCTCACCCGCCTAAACCCTACTTTTTTGTGAATGGGAATAACCAATAACTTTCTAGGGACAGCATAAAAACTACAAAACATTATAAAGTGCATCATGTCCTGAGGAGACTCACCGTTGCAGCCACAGAACATGAAGCACTGGCCTCTGTGGGAGCCACGAGGGTGTGCCATGAGGTAATGGAAGAGGTTGAGCCGTAACCGGGTCAATAGAAAACGATAATGGATGCTTTTAAGCCCTAGAAGATAAGGTTTGGTGGTTGGTACAGTTTTTAACACTATGTACTTACGCACACTAGGCTTACACAGCAGCTCATTCTTAAAAAACACTCTTTGACCAGAGAAAGGTCCCTCTTACATATGCACTCAGGGTTAGCAAATAGTTTCTACCTACCCTGGAGAGGCCAACTCTTATATACTGGAGCCATCGGATGCTTGAGACATGGTCAAGTGAAAGGCTTTCCCGTAGGACGTCTTTGCTAAGTGTATTTTCTTAATTAGCCCAAATAATAAGCCACAACGCCAGGGGACGGAAAGCCAGTACATCTGAGAGGAAAGGTATCCCAAACTCTTCGTGCAAGACATAAAATGGGGTGCTTTGTGGGACAGAAGGGGCCCATTGCAGTAAAGAGTTTTCAGCACTTTGCACTGCCCCATCCCCAATGTGGCCCCATATCTCACTCCCATAACTAACCTTTGAAATATATATTTGGCTTCATATATCTTCAAAAGAGCCACTCTGCTGACAAAGTTAAAAACAGCTGTAAAACCTTTCACTACATCGCCTAATGGTAACCCCAGAGTTAAGCCATTATGTATCAGCTTTCCTTGATGTTGTGAATTTTGACCGTTTTCACTGTATTACTTGGCTAAAAGAGCTCCGGGGTACACTAGAGAAATTGGGCCTAGACCATTTGTGGGGTAACACGGATGTTGCCTCATTTCCAACAAAAAAGCAACTGAAGGACATTTATTGGGACTCGGTGTATGCCACAATGTACCGTAAAGACCTGCAATCCACCCTGTCATCTCGCTTCTTGGACTTCAAACAACTTCCATCATATGAAAAATATTGGGATTTAATAGAACGTCCATTTGACAGGAAATTATATTTCCATTTTCGTGTGGGAACACTCCCAGTGAAAGCTTTTAGACAAAACTGGTCCCCATCGCAGGATGCTTACTGCGACTATTGCAAAAATCAAATAGAAGACATTGCACACTTGTTTTTTGTCTGCCCCCTATATGTTACCCCCCGGCGAACATGGTTAAAACCAATTTGTAAAAACCTGGGCACTCGCTGTTCTTCGCAAGCCCTTAGAATCTTAACATCTGATTCTTCTGCACTACCGGCAATAGGCGTAGCAACATTTTTGGCCTGGGCGTGGGTAATAAGATTACGTGCTGCTAAAGCCCATTAGTTAATATGTATTAACAACTGCCTTTTTTAATGACGTATGTTTTTAAAATTCCTTTTTAAATGATTTTTAATTCATGTTCTTAGATCTCATCAGCATCGACTTCTCTTGTTTAATATGTTTTTTAATCAAGTGTTTTTTATGCTTAGTATTTATTGTACTATGGTTAGGAAGCATGCTTTTATGACTAAAGTCGAATAAAGCTTTGAAATGAAAAATGAATGATTTCAATATGTTTGACAAAAAGAATAGGTACATTTCATGACAATATTGAAATGGGAAATAAAATAATAGAAAGAAATATTTACACCACATGACAAAAATATTAGAGACTACATTTCAGCAATATAGGAAATACTGAGGTTCATGTATTAATAATCCATTTAGTAAAAAGTGGTTGCTTGTAGAGTCAGCACACTACTGTGTCTGTGATTGCTTTTAAATAAAGGCATTTTTAATGCACCCCATTTTACTTTCAGATTCACAAATGTCCCCTTGGGTTACTACCTCCTGTTACTGTTTTTCAGCCCACGTATGGTTTCAAAGCTTAATACATACCTTAAGGATGTATTACGTATTGAGAAGGGACACTATTAACATTCCCCTTCCAAATTCTTAATTGTTAAATGGGCTTAGTACATTTCAAAAAGGGTTTTAGCATTTGCAAACTCAGGGAATTAGCAAACCAGTGGATTTGTGAACAATAAAACCCTTGGTACATGAGTCAATTTTTCTCAATTCCCTCCAAATTAAGTTTGCTAATAATGTTAGTTGAATGATAACCGGTGCACGTACCTATTTAGTGTTAGTGTTACTTCAGATCAAATAAAAAACATCAAACATGACTCTTACACAATGCTTAAAGACAGAATTTCTGACATCCAGCTTTAATCTTTTGTTAAATATATTTGCAAATGTTGTCACTTAAACAGGAAAGCAGCTAAAGCAGTCTCTGGACATAAAATAGGATGTAATCATTATTTTTAGATACATTTTCTGAGTTTCAGGAACAATGTGTGTCATCCATGTTTACTCTAAACCACTATAATAAACATATTCAATGCTTTTAGATTTGATCTGTTTGTACTGGTTTCTATTACAGACAATAATCTAGATTTAGACCAAGGATCAATTCCACCCATGGCTTTTAAAATCTATTTATCATTGATCTCTGTTAGTGTTATCGCAAATAAAACTGTAATAGAACTGATTTGAGAGATGGACCTTCAAATATTATGCCTGGTCAATTTATTGAACAAACTATGGAGTTAAAATCTGAATAGATTAGATCTACAAGCATTGCCTGACCACTGTATTTTACATCAATAAATTACTTATCAGCACATTTTCTCTAAGTACAATTCACTCATCTTCAATTTTTCACGGAGCTCGTGCTGGGTCTGTTTGAACTCTCTTAAAATATGACATTTAAATGTCCAAAAGTTCAGGAACTCTAGTTTCAAGCCTGGTCAAACCTTAATGAATGCTATACCTAAAAATGCCCTTCTGTTCTTACATTTTATTGTGCACCATGATTCAGAAATGGCATGTTTTTGCTTTCGGAGGTAAAATACTAAACATATTTATTGTTGTTGCCATCTGAAACATTATCACTAATTGGGAAGATAACAACAAGTGGTCCTGTTATGCTTGCTGGAATGGGAAGTGTTTAATCAAAAGGTGGATTGAATTCAAGTTTAGGAGACAAATTTACAAAAGTGTATGGATTTTGTATATATTTAAAATTGTTGATCTCCAAAAAGGTCTAAATCAATAAATCGAATAGAAATTTAAGTTTATCATTTGAATCCTATTGTTGGAAAATATGTGATTTTGAACCCCATGAGGCGGTTCCTTTCCAGAAAGCATTCAGGTTGTAATCATGAGTCAAATAATGCGGAGGAGGTTAAAATATTCAAATTCCAATTACGCATGAAATGTTCATTGTTCAATATATTTCTCTTAGTATTTTAATGTGAGGACTTTATTGCTTAAGGAAAATAATTAGTATTTGTTTTTCTATATGTAGGAAGCATTACATAAATGAAACCACTGTATCCCACCTTCTTTCTCTCCTTTCCTGTTCTTTATTAATGTTTCTATTGTTAAACTTTAAAGACTGCCCGAAATTAAGAATTGTGCTTTACATAACTTTGCTGTATTACAGTATGTTTATTTTTATGTACAACTTATGTCTCTTATGTGTATGGCAACTGTGTTCTGTTTGGCTTTAATAATCAGCTTAAGTTTATTAGGTTTTATTATTCAATAAAATGTTTCAAACACAACAAATGGTAGTTGATATGTATTTACAACTGCAGCATTTTTATTGTATGGGCACTTTCAAAGGGGCCAAAAATATGGTCTGCGGTTGACCGAGGACCACATTGGCATCAGCAGGGAGAGGTTTGGGCAGGTGATTGGGGGTATATGTAAAGTTGGAAGTAGGGGAAACAACGCATGTACATTGTGTGGACTGTGACTCCTGGAGTTATTGTGAGGGATATCATGCTACCCTGTAAACGAATCCCCTAGTGATTATTATCAACAAACTTTATTCGGTATTATAAAAGAAAACCATAAAAGTCATACATAAAATGATAAAACACCTTCCAAGTTACAGATTGACAAATATAATATGTCCAAGTTAATCAGAACACAAGATAAAAATTCATAAATTACAGTACAGAAGTACCTGAGTCTAACAGCGACCCGAAAAAAGTTAAGTGTATGCAAAACAGTGTCATTAGAGACGAGTTGTATAAAGATAAGAGCTGGTCCCACCCGCCTAAAACCCACTTTTTTGAGAATGGGAATAATAAATAACTTTGTAGGGACAGCATAAAAACTGCAAAACATTATAAAGTGCATCATGTCCTGAGGCCACTCACCGTTGCAGCCACAGGGCATGAGGCACAGGCCTCTCTGGGAGCCAGGAGGGTGTGCCAAGAGGTAATTGAAGAGGCTGAGCCGAAACCGGGTCAATAGAAAACGATCATGGATGCTTTTAAGCCCTAGAAGATAAGGTTCGGTGGTTGGTACAGTTTTTAACACAATGTACTTACGCACACTAGGCTTACACAGCTCATTTCCCTCTCTATCACAGCGGCTCATTCTTAAAATACACTCTTTGACCAGAGAAAGGTCCCTCTTACATCTGCGCTCAGGGTTAGCGAATAGTTCCTACCTACCCTGGAGAGGCCAACTCTTATATACTGGAGCCATCGGATGCTTGAGACATGGTCAAGTGAAAGGCAGTCATGTAGGACGTCTTTACTAAGTGTATTTTCTTGCTTAGCCCAAATATTAAGCCACAAAACCAGGGGACGGAAAGCCAGTAAATCTGATAGGAAAGGCCTCCCCAATTCTTCGTGCACAACATAAAATGGGGTGCTTTGTGGGACAGAAAGGGCTGCCGCAGGAAAGAGTTTTCAGCACTTTGTACTGCCCCTACCTTAATGTGGCCCAATATCTCACGCCCATAGCTAACCTTTGAGATATTTTTGGCTTCATATATCTTCAAAAGAGCCCCTATTGGCTTCCCTCCGACTCTGTTGGCAAACTTAAAAACAGCTGCAAAAGCTTTCCCTAGATCCCCTTTCTTTCAAGTAAGCAAAGGGCACCAACTGAGGGAATCGTCAAACACAACTCCCAAATAGGAGAAAACATTGGTCTTCGGCATTGATGAAAGTCCGAGTTTAAAAGTGAACTGCTTAGCTTTACGATCTCCCACCTGCATAATGAACGACTTGGCATGATTAAACGAAAGGTCCAAGTCCTCCATAAAAAGGGCAAAATAATTCAGAAGAAGTTGTAGGCCCCTAGTTGCCCTCCTATAGGACTGTCAGGCTATGCTCGGTTACCTGGGGACAATCAGTATTTGTGGCCAAAAGGGCCTTCTCTAAGGAATTAATATATAGGTTAAAAAGAAAGGGTGCTAAAATGCACCCCTGACACACCCCTCTCTTGATGTCAAGCTGACTGGACACTTTCAGATCCTTTGAATAGCAGACAACCGCAGTTGAATCGCGGTGAAGATCCCTCAGAATTAAAACAATATTACTGTCAATGCCAATGGAGGACATTAACTGCCACAGCTTGGACCTATTGACACAGTCGAATGCTGAGAACTGGTCCATGAAGGCTAGGTATATGGGGCTGGAACTAGCCACAGTGTAATTGTTCAGAACCATGTACAGGTTTAAACACTGTTCCACAGTGGAACGACCTGATCGAAAGCCATTTTGGATATCAGATAAAAAGTTGTTTTCATCAACCCAGGATACAAGTGTGTCAAGTGCCATGCGGCCCACCACCTTCACCACAGAGTCAAGAAGAGAAATGGGCCTATAACAATAGGTACTATCCCAATCTCCCAATTTAAATACTGGGACTATAGTCGATAAAGCCCAAGAATCTGGGCGGCCAACTCGGACTGCAGCATTGCTAACAGCTGTGAGGACTGGCACCCAGGTTTCTACGTGGGAGATGTAGAGATCTGTTGGGATCTCACCTGGCGCGTGGGCCTTGTTTTTAGACAGACCTTGCGTGGTGAAAATAAGTTCTTACTTGCATTCCACCCTTTCCTGCCCCTCAGTTGGCGGGGTTTCCGACTGGAAGATACCCTTGAAATTATGTACCCAATCATCCTCTGTTATATGGGCATCCAGTAAATTAGCATTATTTCCAGATAAAAATGGGCTGGTAATAATGCCCCAGAACTTTGAGCTATTACGCAGTGTACTAGCCTCCACTAAATCGATCCAGGCCTCCTCCCTCAGGACAGACTTGCGAGTTGCTAGAGCAGCCTTATATGCTCTTTGTAGGCCTTTGACAGCCACTCGGTCTCAGGGCTTAACACCCAAGGCCTGTCTCAGGTTCCTGGAAGCCTGGGAGCACGCTAACGGCCACTACCTGGGTCCCGTAGTAACCTCCTTATGACAGTAGACATGGATGCAAATGCATCCATGATGTCCGGAGCACTTGCCTCATCGTCGAAACAGGTGGCAATCTCGCTGCAACACTGAGTTAAAAGGGACTTGTGGAGTAGCTCTGGGACAATACACCCCCCCTTTACGCTCCTTCCCACTTCCACTGCTTTAAGGGGGACACCAGCCCCCCCCCGCCCACCTTGGTGTGTCCGAGTGTTCGGGTACAGCCTGTTAAGACACAAATGGGGTTGTGGTCACTACATTCACTCGCATGCACAGAAAATTCGGTAACCAGAGAATAAGGGCGTATATACAAAGGTGAATTCAATAACGATCTCACACCCTCTCCCAATAAAGGTGGGAGTAATGTCTGTTTTCCCCGGAGGCAGCTTATTCATTACAGATGTTAGATCAAATTCAAGCAAGATGGAGTTAAGCTCAATACCCTTGGGAGTATGTTCCATGTGTAAGCCTGCTTGTCGTGCACAGCCCATAGCTTCCACTCCTCCTTGCCTGATGTCCCCACACATGAGTGTTAAAATCCCCTGTTAGAAAAATGTAGTGATAACTCTGACCCTTCAAGATGCTATCCTGAAGTACAGACCCCAGCAGAGGTATATAGCCCTCATCCAGGTGTGTAACACCAGCGTTGCAAAAGTTTACCAGAAGTAACTTGCTCTTTCCACTGGGAAACAACATCACATGCAAATTGGGAGAGACATATAGTGAGGTAGTGTAAGAAACTGACTCTGTATACTGCACCAAAGTGAGGTACAGTGTCTTTAGAGTCCAAGGGTCTCCAGAGGTAGGCAGAGGTTAAAGTTAGATAGAACCTTATTCTCTAAAGTGGTAGCTTGGTCGAGCAGTAAGGCAGTATCAGAGGACAGTGTTAAGCATTTGATGTACACACTCAGTCAGCAAATGAATTCACACACTCAAGAACTGAACTCTAGGCCAATTGTTTTTGTATAAAAACATATACTGTTGTTTTATTTCTAGAACTAAGCAAGCCTGGCACAGGTAAGCATAAAAATACTTAGCAGTAATAATTTACTTGTATGAACACAGTTCAAGTAGGCAGTAGAAATTGTACTTTGTTTGATTTACCGGGGAGCAGTAGTATGCAACACTTAGCAAATACAGTACATTGAAATGAATAGGCTTTTTCAGTAAATTGCAGGTAAGTTACTTTTTACGTTACTTTTCTAACTCAGTGCTGTATACCTAGATTCAGCACTGGTACATTTCCTAGAAACAGGTAAGTAATTACGTTTTGGTTATTCGCATCATTTCTAAAGAATATTTTCAGTTTTCAAAAGTCCACACTTGGAAACTTTTTGGAGCAGGTAAGGTAAGGTAAAGTTTATTATTTGTAAATGGTTAATTAAAACCTTTACAAAATTGTAAAAACACCAATATATACGTTTTAAAAGACGTGTGTACTTAGGCATATCAAGTTAAATTAGATTAAAAAAAGAAGAATTAATTGAGATCAGTTCGTGCTTATCATCGGAGCCGTGTAATTTTCGTCAAGCACTGTTTAGTCTTTTCTTTGTCGAATCAAAGAACCTCACGACCTGGCAGTTCAATTTAATGTTATTGGTGTTAAAACACAGTTTGACTGCCTGCCTGCAGGACCGAACGGCATGTGGTTTAAAGAATGGTTGTAAAAAGTTATGCCTCAGGTCCTTTAGTCTAGGACAGATGCAGATTACATGGACAATGTCCTCCTTGGCGGTTTTACACAGGCGACACTGCTGTGAAGAGTTATTTCTTTCCCAGGGTTGGAGGTGGGGAAGTATGGGGATCACCCCTAGGCAAAGTTTTAGCAGCTTTTCTTTGAGTTCCCTTTTCATACCGATGTTAAGGTATGCTTTCGGTTGTATTTTCCCATAGTCACCCAACGTTATCCAGCCGTGCGCCCTGTTTGCTAGATCATGCTTGTCTTCGATCACAGAGACAATACGCGCCGATGTTGTGGTGATTTTCTTTAAGGACATAAGGTCTATTGATGTTTCCCAGATGTCGGTCAGGCCAAGAACTTGAAGTGATTCAAATAGGTAGTCTCTAGGCGAGGATTTGCGGTGCCGAAGTAGCTCTTCCCATACGTTGGAGCTTAAGGAGCCCGTCTCTGCTATGCGGATCTTGTGCCAGCTGGCTATGCACACACTTCGGCTTTTCTAGGGTTCGTTTGAGGATGCCAAACTCTAGTCGAATTTGGGCTGGAGAGACGTATTTTGGAATATTGAAAAGCGTCCTTTTTGTGTTGGCTATGACTGTGTCCAGTAATGCGGCATCCTTCCCGTTGAGCGATTCGCTGCTGTATGTGAGAGTAGGCTGTAGTTTTGCACGCAAGATTTCAAGGAGAGGTTTAAAGGTGAGATTAGGTAGTTTGGCCTTTAATGGATTTAATGCCAGGTAGATCCTCATTGCCTTGCCTCGTTAGGAGTCAAGTTGCGTCCTAGACGTGTTTTTGGAGTCCAGGATAACTCCCAGATATTTATAAGAGGTCACCCATTCAAGCTGCTCTCCATTCAGATGCCAACAGAGATTCCTTTTTTTCCTGTAATTTACGGCCATGACCTTTGATTTACTGAAGTTAATTTGGAGGGAGTTTTTACTGAAAAAGTGTGGGTTACGTTCAAGAGGTGCTGGAGGCCCATTGGTGCCCGACTTATCAGCACCAGGTCGTCAGCAAACAGGAGGTTAGAGAGGATGATTTTTCCCAATTTGGGTGCGTGGTTAGGGCATTTGTCAAGGACCCCAGGTAGGTCGGCTAGAAAAAGATTAAATAGTAGTGGTGCTAATACGCACCCCGGTTGTAGCCCTTTTGTTGTCCTGATGGCGTGCCTGCCCCAAGTTTAATTTTGATCCAGGTTTTTGAATGGAGCATTATTAGCGCATCTAGGAGGCGTTTCAGTATTCCCCAGTGGTCCAGTTCCTGCCATAGTTTGTTGTGGTCCACATGGTCGAATGCCGCGGTATAGTCGATAAACGAGAGGTATAAAGATGACTTGATCTCTTTTGCTGCTCCCATCAGCAAGGACAATGCCATGATGTTGGTTGTGGTCCCTTGGCCTTTGGAGAAACCCGTTTGATTAATTGGGATAATTTAGTTTTCGGATACCCATGAAGTTAGTTCCTCCAGGATGACTCCAGCGAAGTATTTAGCCTCCACGTCTAGTAGGGCAATGAGCCGGTAGCTGCTGGGATACTTCTTGCTAACGCGTTTGTAAATCGGGCTGATGACTGACCCGTGCCAAGACTCTGGGAGAGTCTGAGTGTGTTCAATATTATTAAATATTGGCAACAACGATTCACTCCAGAACTCCACGTCTGTTTTATACAATATCGGTGGTATGCCTTTCGGCCCTGGTGCCCCAGAGGGTCGACCCCTCGATATTTTTCGTTTGATGTCTACTGGCAGGATTTCGTGCGATGGGCCAAGCTCGATAGCCTTTGCAGAGCCTTCATCCGTATTGGGTTTAGAAAATATTATTGAGTTAGTGGCTCCGTGGGCACACTTTCCCTTGATTTCTATGCCCGTGCGGTTCGAATTTCCTTTTGTTTTTGACCTTATGGCTTTTGGGCAAGAATTGTGTATAGCGACGTCCTCCATGGTGTCGTCATTATTAAAATGCGTTGATAGGTAATTTGTCCATACCTCCTCTGAGATATTTGAGTTTTGACCTAAGTAATCAGGGTTCTGTAGTCTTTTGTTCATTTGCCAAAACTTGGAGCTGTTTTTCTGTTTCCCTTCGTAGAGGAGTTTTACCCACAGGTCTTCATTTCTTAGTTTCTGCCTTTCCCATTTCAACCGTTTGAGTTTGCTTTTTGCTGCCCGTAGATCACTTTGTAGGCACTGGTTTGTCTGATCCTTCCGCAATTGCCTCAGTTTTTGATTTATTAGTCGTTTTTGTATTTTCATTGTTGAAGTTAGTTTATTCGAATTTCCCTTCCCTCGACGTGGGCTTTTAGGCATAATTTCTTCCATTTTCTCTCTGATGGCATGAATACATTTTTGCCAAACATCGGACACCTTGGTTGAGGAGCTAGCAATTTCATTGAAGAGGGTTTTCGCTTTGCAGCTTACTGAGTCAATATTGCCGGCGTTGCACCGTAGCCGCTTTAAGTTGGAGCTGACTTCTGTGTCAGGGCCTATAAATGGTGCTGTTACCAGTTGGCAGTTTGATCTTAATTTGGCTTCTAGAGGCAGGTGGTCACTCAGGTCGCTCGTCCCTATTCTAAAGGTTGTTACCCAGAAAAACATGTTTAAAGATATGAACATGTAATCGAGATGAGTAGATTGTTTGTTGGAGTGGAAGGTAGCTACTGGTGGATCATCCTCAGCATAGCGACCGTTTAAGGCCCTTAAATTAAGTTGCTCCAAAGATCGTAGTAAGTTTTTTGAGTGCTTTGTTGATTTCTGTTTTTTTGTTGGGCCTTGTGTTGGTACGCCGCATGCTGCATTCAAATCTTGGATGAGGTCATTGTCTTCGTCTTTGTTTATGAGGTGCATATTAAAGTCGCCGGCCAAGATGATGGAGTCGAACTCCCTTGATTCCATTATTTTTACCAGCGTTTTTGCCAAGTCTTCAACCGCTTTTTGTTTCTGCTTGGGGTGGATGTATGTGTTAATTACGATTACTCCCTTGACCTGCTTTTTTAACCGGAACAGGATCTTTACCACTTGTATAGCACTTGGGGGAGTTATGTGGAAATCCATTATCTCAAATTCGCCTATTGTAGGTATTGAGGCAAAGAACATTAAGCCTCCTGACCTTCGCCCAAAGATGGCGTTTTTGTATGCCGGAATGCAGAACGAAGTAAACCCTTGAAGCTCGAATGCTTTTTCTTCCCAAGTTTCTTGGAGAAATAGAAGGTCGAATGCACTCAGGTATTGAAGAAACTCACGGTCGTTGCTTTTACTAGCTAAGCCGTTGATGTTCCAGGAGCAGATTCTGAGTTCCCTGGGCTTGCCTGGATGGGTGGTGAATTCTTCCCTTTTTTGTCAATTGTCGACAGTCATTGTAATGAATGTACCTTGTATTGATTTCCAGTTATGGATGGTTTTTGGCGAAAAATAGCTACCTTGAGTTTGTTTTGCCCAGGCCGAGGACTTTTTGTGTCTAGTGGTAGCAACTTTGGCGAACTGCTCCTTGCTCCCTTGAGTATGGAGTTAGTGATTTTTTTAACCAAGGGTCTTGCCGATGGTAAGAGAGGTGTCGGATAGCGTGGTCGCTGTTCGAACCTCAGTTCAATCCCCCATTGCTGGAATGTTGCTCCTTCTTCCATAATTTTGTGTGCTATTTCTTGTGAGTGCCCTGTTGCTTTTGTTATGTCTGGGCGATAGGGCTCAGTATTTGGCTGAAACGTTATTAGCATAAGGTCGTTTGAGCTGATGGTTGCTAGGTTGGTCACTGAACGTAGGAGTCTTAGTATATTGCTCCTATTTAGTATGTCATCCCTACCTCGAGATGTATATTCAGCGATGAATAAAATTGATGTTGGGCTATTCACATGCTCTGGTGTTGGTGAGTTGGTTTGAGGTCTCTCGTAGCCCTGTTGAGTTGGTTGAGGGGAGTGACTTGGGTGTACCATATCCAGATAATTTGGTTGTTCATTTTGATCGCGGTCAATCCTTGATCCCCAGGTTTTAGTGTTCAACTTGTGTACAGATTGCTGAGTTGGCTCCGCATTGTTAGCCATGGCGTTTTCATCTCTTCCTGTTGTTGGAACACTTTCGGTTGGAGTTGGTTCAGCATTAGAAGCGTTATGTACTATTTGAGTTGGTTTGAATTGTAAGAGTTTCTGTTTTACACGATGTGGTGGGGACTCTGGTGAAGTATTTTCAGCGACCTTGCACGTGGGAGGCGATTGTTCGTTGTAATTTGGTGACCTGCTGTAGGTGGCTGGTAAAGGAGAAGAATTTGATTGTATTTCAATTGTGTTTAATCTTGCGTCCGTTAGTAATCGATTTCTTCCTTTCCTTTGTGGTCATTACCTCTGTTTCCGTAGGTCTGGATGATGGTGTTCGGACTGAGGGCAGGGCAGTTGCTGAGCTCTGCTCAGCCCGCTGCTCCGTCGCTAGGCCTGCTGACGCCACTGGGAGCTCTAGAAGTAGATCCGAGGTTTGCGGGATCCTGGTTTGTTGAACTGTTGATTTTAGGTCGAATATCAAATCGCCTAACATAGATGGTAAGAATGATAGTTTATCTAAGATTGGATCACAGGGTAGTAATTGTGATGGTGCTAGTTGAGCAGCAGAAACGGCGTCTTGATCCCTCCTTATCAGACCGTTCAGTTCGGAAATTTTCCAGTCGATTCCTGAGATGGAATCGGCCATTGTCTGCAGAACTGAAAGCTGCAGGTCCATTTTATGAGACTGAAATTCCAAGGCTGTGGCCGAGTGTTGCAGGGTGTTCAAGATTGTTAGCCATATAGACTCGGGGGCGGGCTTCCCTGGGTTACTACTCCTCTTTAATGTTGGAGATGCGTCGATGGATGGTTTCCCTTCCGATGGTTTGAGGGTATAAGTAGCAACTAGTTCCTCCCACTCCAGTGCTGCTATGGAAGACATGTCATTGTTTATGGAGTTCTTGATTGATTGAGAATCATTGTATGGAAGTAAGGTACGGCGTTGGGATGGATTTGGCGTTGCTAACTTGTTGCTTGAGACTGTTTGTTCAGGAGTGTTACACAGGTTTAATTGAAGTGACTTGATTTCGGACAAGGGTGTGTTTAAGAATGGAAGAGATTGAGTGCCACTTCCTTGCTCTTCAATTACTGTAAATGGTTTTGGTCGTGGGTCTCTAGTTCCCTTCGTTGAATTGAATGAACTGCTAAGTAGTTGAGAAGAAGATATGCCTTCTCTCCGCTCCTCGTTGTGGATCAGTACCTTGACTTTCACTGATGCGTCCTGATTTCCTATGGGGGGCGAGTTGAACTTCCCAGGATGAGCCTCGCCCTGATCCATTGAGTGTGCATCAGTTACTGTCTCTAAAGGCTCAGCTTTCTTTGATATACTCCATTCAGTGATGGAAATTTTTCTAGTGGACGCCATTTCTGAATTATTGTAATTAGTGGGGTCTAGGTCTGCTATGTGAGTGTCCGCTGCCGTTTATCTAGAAGCAGGAGGAACTGGTGTTGGTGCGACAGTGGCAGTATCATTTCTGGGTGAGGGGGGACCATGGCTAGACGGGAGTCGACTATTTGATCACTAGAAGTCCGGCTACAGTCGAATTCGCTTTGTAAGAGCGATGTGTGGAGTCCACTTATGTTTCCTATCTTGGAATAAATAGTTGTTCCAGGATCTTTTAGGAACGAGAACTTAGTGTAAATCTTTGGTTGGTAGGAACATGTCCTTTTCTTAGCTGGCATTCCATCAATGCTTTCTAGATTATCTGAAACCGTTGGTGCTGGCTTTGATGCTGAACGTAATGAGGTTTGTGAAGTTCTCTGCGATTGCTGAAGGGCTGTAACTAGACAAGGGGATGCAGCAGAGGACTTGGTTTGAGCGTTTTCGTTTGTTAATTGAATTGAGGTTGAATTTTGGTTTACTGTTAGTATTGGCATTTCCACTAGTGCGAGGGTTGTAGCCTCTTTTATTTTGTTGCAGGCGGAATGGCTGTCTTTCTGCGAATTGTTTGGATGTAGTGTAGATCTTGTGTCCAATTTCCCCAGTTTCCTTTTCCGTGGTTTAGATTTAGGTTTGGGGTTGGATTTTGGTTTTGGTATCTGTCTAATTCTTCCTGATCTAATTTTTCTGCTTTTTCCTGCTTTCTCCCTTCCCTCTTCCCTTCTTTTTTTGGCTTGTTGTGTCCTTGTTGTGTCTTGTTGCTGGCGCTTTGTTAGAGTTAGACAAGCAGGGCAAAGCAGGTCAAATGGGATCAGCTGCGGGGTTCCTGCTTAGGTATCCCGGTTTTTTCCCAGATGGTGCTCCGACTATTGCGAATTAGTGCCTACTGGAGAATAGTTGGCGCTGATTGCTAGCAGGTAGCTGATGTTGAATTTGATTTGGGGGGTGAGCGCAGAGAGAGTGCAGAGAGGGTACAGTGGAGGGTTCAGTAGAGGCAAGGGGTGCTCACGGGGAGGATCGCGGTTCAAATCAACCTAGTCAAGCTGTCTTACTGTCCCTCCCCGGGTTCTTACTTAGCAGCTGCCTCTATCGGCAGCCACGCTCACACTCTCCCACCCTGCAGCCCTGTAGCCCTGTGGCACAACCCCCCTCCTGGTCCCCCTTCCTGTTCCAGCTCCTGGCGCGGTCACATTCACGCAACTCCCACGCCTCGCTAACAGTGGCTGAGAACCGAGTCCGGGAACAGAGATTCTTCTT
Source organism: Lissotriton helveticus (assembly GCF_964261635.1). NCBI lineage: Eukaryota > Metazoa > Chordata > Amphibia > Caudata > Salamandridae > Lissotriton > Lissotriton helveticus. The sequence goes on along the minus strand of NW_027611672.1, from coordinate 2,124,676 downwards.
TCTCCCTGGCACAAAGAGTGTCAAATCACCACAGACCTGCAGCCCGGCAAGTGAAGGACCGGGTGTGCAGGCGGGGATATAGGGGGACAGATAGACAAGAGCTCACCGGGTGTGCAGAACCAATGGTCTCCTCCTTCTCCTTCTCCTTCTCCTTCTTTTCAGCGAGTAAGCGCTGGTTAAGGTGGTGTACCGGTACTGATACCAGGCAGTATCATGACTCTCACGGGTCCAGGAACAGGAGGGCGGGGGGCGGGTTGGTGCTCTAACGGCATGCGGGTGGGTGTTTGAGCTTGTCTCCCAGCTGTCAGCGACCGCCAGTTACCCCCGTGGCTCGGCTCCGCTCGGCTCCCCCTCACCGCCTCACTCCTCGCTCTTCGCTCCTCGCCCCTTGCTCCACGCTCCTTCCTGCTCTGCACTTTGCACTCTGATCTGAGAGTAGTGGATCTGCTACTGTGGGGGGGGACACGAATCTCAATGCCCCCAGCCCTCCCCAGGGCTTGATGCTGATGGCTTAATGGCTGATGGCAACGCTTGATACCCCCTGCGTTGTTCACCGCACACAGCACAGCACAGCTCACCCAGTCCGGTGGTGGTGGTCGCCGACGCTGTGCTGGCTGGGCAGGCACCCCCAAGGATAGCAGGACCATCCGGGCCCTGCAGGTCCCGCAGTGAGTTTGCAGCTCGCCGGCTCAGGCGGGGTGGGGCGGGGTGAGGCAAGGTTTGCAGCAGGCTCTCTCCGTCCGCTCCGCAGACCGCCTCGTAAACCGCAAACCACAAAACCGCCAAATCAAGCTCAGGGGACACCAAACCCCCTGTGGCACTGTAGTACACCCCCTCCTCGAGGTCTGTTTGAGGCTGCGGGGGTTCCTGCAGGGGTTCCTGTCATCTCGGTACTCCCCCGTAGTACGACGCTGCAGCTGCTGCCGCTCGGATTGCTTCTGTGACACTGCTGCAGTTCTCCGCAGTTCTCTACTGCTCTCTAGTGGTGCACAGTGATGTGAAGCAGTACATTAAAATGAATGGACTTCTACAATAAATTGCAGGTAAGTTACTTTTCATGTTACTTTTCTAACTCTGTGCTGGATACCTAGATTCAGCACTGGGACATTCCCTAGAAACAGGTAAGTAAACACGTTTTGGCTATTTGTGCAATTTAAAAAAATATTTTTAGGTTTCAAAACTCCTCACTTAGAAACATTTTAGAGAAAATGTGTCCATGTTATCCTATGGAGGGAAAACAGGTTAACAATTCTCAGGTAACTAATCAACTGTGGGAGTTAAGGTTCTGGGGTTAGCCTCAGGGGTCCACCAGGGTCAGTGATGCACTGTTGCCAGATGCCAAATAATACCCTTCAAAATCCGGGACCGCCCATCCTCCTGCGCCCCTAGGCCTCATCATCGTGGCCAGAGCCACCCGCCGCCTACCATTTCTCCACAAAAACTCCCCACCATGGACCGCAGTGCCCTAAACACCGACCCCGGGATCTCAACCAGCAGCATCCTGAAGTAATGTAAAAGTCTAGGCAGCGACACCATCTTCAGCAGTGCCACTCGACCCGCAACCAAGAGCGGCAGAGTGTCCCAGAATGCCATACTCCCCTTAATCCCTCATAACGCTCTATTCACATTGCCCTCCAATAGATCCGCCTGTTCATGGTAGATGTTAGTTCCCAGGTATTGTAGGCAACTAGGCTCCCATCTCAGCCTCTCCAGCCCTGCGGGAGCTACACATAATCCTGACTCCTCCCCAAACTTCCCCAACTGCTCCGTTGTCCCTGTGCCTACATCATCGGGCTCGGCCAGAAACATCAATAGATCATCCGCGTAAAGCAATATATAGTGTACTTCCCCATGGACCTCTGTCCCAGCATAATACTTCCCAGACCAGGCTTGCACCGCCAGTGGCTCAATTGCCAATGCAAACAGAAACAGAGATAGCAGGCAGCCCTGTCGCGTCCCTCGTCCCATTGAACAGGGCACTGATACCGTCCCCCCTGTCCACACCCGGGCCGTTGCTGAATCATACAAGATGCGGGTCCACCTCACAAACGTTTCGCCCAATCCCACTTTGCGCATTACCTGAAAAAGTAATGGCCATTCCAGGCTATCAAAATGCCTTCTCTATATCCACCGATAAAATCAAGTCCTTCACTGTCGGCTCCTGGCAGTCTTCCAGGATTCACAATAGGCGCCTGACATTGATAGCCGTGCTGCGTTTAGGGATATACCCCGATTCATCCCGGTGCACTAACTGCGTCATGTTCGGGAGTAGGCGTGTCGCCAGGATCCTACTCAGGATTTTTTAGTTGGTCGCCAACATTGAAAGTGGCCGGTAGGCTCTCACATCCGCTGCTTCCCTACCCGGCTTCAAGAGGGGAATGATAATCGCCTCCCTAGAGGTCCCAGGCAGCCTCCTCACTGCGAGTGCCTCCTTATAGACTACTTGCAGTCGCAGGGCCAGAGAGTCCAGGTATTTGGAATAAAATTCAATAGGCAGTCCATCCACCCCAGGTGTCTTGTTGCGGGCCATGTGCCTGATCGCGCATCTGATCTCGCCCACCGTGATCTCACCATCCCGCGAATCTCCCTGCTCAAACTCGGCATCGCAAGCCCTTCCAGATAATTCCCTCTGCATACACGGCCAGCTGAGTGCGGTATAAATCGGCATAATACTCTAGGAACCACCCATTAATCCCTACCTGCGTGTGCAACAACTCCCCTGAGGCCGCCCTCAAGCCTAAGATCGGTTCACCCCTTGGTAGTGGGTTGGCTAGCCATGCCAGCAGAGCGCCCGATTTGTCCCCCTCGCGTGTATCCGTGTCCTAATTTCTTGTAATCGAATGAGCGTAACCTCTTCATCTGCACCGCAACAGCTTCCTCGGCTTCTCGCACCTCAGTGCCTGCCCATGGTCTCCCCGGCCTGTCCCTCTCCACTCCCCTCAGTCTTCCCTCCGCGCTGATTCCATGTCTGCCAGTAATGTTTTCCTGACCCCTGTCACCTTGTTAATGCAAACGCCCCTGACCACAACCTTAAATGCATCCCATTCTATTACCGCCGATGTCGCCGTCCCCTCGTTCTCCTCAAAATATCGGGCAATGCCCACCCCCAACTCTTCACTGAAGACTGGATCTTCCAGCGCCTCCGGGCAGGGCTGCCAGGTCTGCAAAAGTGATCTCTCTCGGCTCCATCGTATCCGCACTAACAACGGATTATGGTCAGAGATTGTTCTCGCTAAGTACTCACTATCTGTCACCTTAACATGGACGTCAGAGGTGCACAATATGGCGTCCAGTCGCACATGCATGTCATGAATGCTAGAGTAATACGAGTATTTTAGAGAAACAGTGGTCCTTAGATAGGAAGCGCAGAAGAGACAATAACATATAGACCTTAATAGGTACTATAGATATTCAATGCCCAGCCGGACAAAGAATTTTTAATTTGAAATTGGTCAGTAATAGTTTACATAAGGAACAACACAACACAATGTAAAAAAGAAACGCAATCCTGCATCCAATGTAGGAGAAAGCAAAGCAAAACGCATACAACACAAAGGGTTTCAGGCAACAAAAGAGCAATGGCTGCTTGGAATAATCATAGAGTCAAGCAAGCTAGCCAAAACAGAGACCACATTCTTCATATAAATTGCTAAACAATGGTACTATTTTTGAAAATGTTGACGACGTTTCGATCCCTATCTCTTAACATACAAGGATCATCATCTGGACTAGAAATAATTGCCTTGTATTTTTACACAATGCCTTGTAAAAGCGGTGATGCCATCCATAGGGTGAAGGATTACAATCCTGCCGTGATGGATATACTGGGGTAGTCAATAAGGCATTTAGAGTGGAGGAAAGCGCTGTAACGGCTTCACTTCGGGATTCGAATCATGTATTGGGCCGTGGTATCGGCATAGTTGGAGTGATCGCGAGGAGTTCACGCGTCAGCTGCTACGATGGGCGTGGCACATTGACGCCTCTCAGCCATTGAGTGATAAGGATTGTGCCCATCGTAGCAGCTGACGCGTGAACTCCTCGCGATCGCTCCAACTATGTCGATAGTGCAGGATCAATAATGATGGTCATGGAGCTGCAGCTCTGTGATAGCCAGGTTGCGTACCTCACTTCAGAAGAGTTCAGGATCAATAATGAAGGCCACGGAGCTGCAGTTGTGTGATAGCCAGGTTGCGTACCTCACTTCAGAAGAGTTCAGGATCAATAATGAAGCCCACGGAGCTGCAGCCATGTGATTGCGAGGCCGAGCACAAGGTGTCTGTTCAGCAGATACAAATTAATAATGAAACTCTCCGACCCACATGCTGTGTGATAGCCAGGGTGAGCACGCGGCTTCTCTTCAGGAGAGTGAGGAATCATTTATAAATGTCAATGAGCCGCATGTTGTGTGATATTCAGGTTGAGCACAACAGTATGGGCTCATTAACAAAAGTGAGCCTCACACTGTTTGATAGCCAGGCAAAATCACCATTTTACATTCTTGGACAACAATTTCTAGATGGCTAATGGAGCAAAATTTTGAAATGATTGTTCCACAAAAGAAATGAAAAACAAAAAGATTGATTGCACAAAAATAATATATAGCTAGAACCAATCACGATGCTATAAAATCTACACAATAATTACTAGCTTTTACATGTTAAAAAGAAATGCATGTTTTTTGATATGTAATAGAGTTTAAAAAATGATTTGGATGTTGGCATTTGACTGCTGATTGTAAAGAAATGAGATTGTTCCCCTAAACTCAAGATAATTTGTGCTGTCAGCATGGAGTCTGATAGAGGAGGCAGTAGAAGGGGGTCCCGTCTCGACAGTGTGACTTCTGTCAGCAGGGAGTCTGGCACAATGAAGAGACAACGCTTGAAATTAATGTCTAGAGTCTTCCTCATCGGGAGTTGTTCGGGGCTCGATGTGACACTGTTAGGCAAATCTTCAAGGGGAGGTCACAGAGACTCAAAGCCAATGGATTTCAATGTCGAGCCTGTTTATCGCCACTTAATCATCCACACTGATCGTAAAAAGTGATTGGATCAGGCCCTCTCCTACCAAATTGTATTAGTATTGTTTTTATCTATGATTTTCTACTGTACCATTCTGCGCAGTGATGTTAACCACGATCCCATTGCACTTGTTACTTTCTTATATGATAAGTTGATGTTTGTCCTTCCGTATATATCCTTGTATGTCTTTATATGTTTTACTGTATGTAATTTTGTCTGGAAACAACCAATAAAAACTTGTTTGAAATCATAAACCACTAGGACAGCGGCTGATGTCAAACTCTTGAAGGAGGAAGAGTCACGTTCCCTAAACCGCTGCAGTTTGAGCTGACCCTAGGAAACCACCCAAACTTCAGGCAACTTGGCCTCCACTGGTTCTTTTCACTGCCAGAACCTCCTTTAGGCTTACTTCAGGAAGTAGTGGGTTTGAAAATCTGTGACTTGGATTACTGTCCATCTTTGTATAAGTAGCCCTAAAGGATAGGGTTAGCATTAGAGTTGGAATAAGAATGTCCCCTACATTTGTTTCGGAGTTTTATTAAGCTCGCACTCGACCCAAAGGTATCGGGGTTCATAGTGCTTTGTATGAGCCCCAGTTGCTTTACAGATGGACACATTCATTTTTGTTAGGCACGGGGATATTGAATGATTTGCCCAGAATCACAGGATGTCTCACGTGACGGATCTAAGTGCCATGCCTGAATGTATAGAACTGGGAATTTTCAAGATTATTACGTCTCCAACAGATAGCTGGAACGGTGCACTAATATACCGTCCCCCAGGAACTAAGACCAATTTCACGGACCAACTGATAGATCTAATTGCTATACATGTGCTCTCCTCAAATACATTTCTTTTGTTGGGGGATTTTAATTTTCATGGTGAAAATCATACGAACCCTGTGGTTAATAAACTCCTCTCGACTCTTGACATGATTGAACTCACCCAAAGAGTTACAGGCCCAACTCATCCAGCTGGCCACTCGCTAGACCTAATCTTTTCTAATATTGATCATCTAACCTCCCAGACTCTCTCACTTGGACTGATCATTCAATGATTAGGTTCTGTATCCAACAGCCATGCCCTAAGAGCTCAGACTTAAGTGCAGGGAAAAAACAAGTGGCGCAAGACCATGGCGAAATCTTTCTGTAGAAACATTTAATGAGGATTTTCACCTGAAATCACCAAAGAAGGATAAGGATGCTCCTACGACGTTGGAAGAATTTAATACCGCCTTTGTGACAGTTTTGGATTCTCCCCATTGTCCACCATCAGCCCCCTGGTGCACTTCGGAGCTAAAGATTGAAAAATCCAAATGCAAGAGATTGGAGAGACTTTGGCGAGTTAGTTAAGACCCACAAAACAGACTACGGTTTAAACAATTCTTGTCTAGCTGTAATCTGAATTTAAAATCAGCCACACGTCTATTTATTATTAACCAAACTGAACGTGCCAGTAACGCCCCAAAGGCCCTTTTTAATATAGTAAAAGACTTTGTATCTCTTCATGTCTGTAGACAATTGCCTATGGAAATCCAAGATTTTTGTAATTCGTTAGCAATCTATTTTCAAGAAAAGATAATTAATATTTAAGCTAACTTTTCATCGATCACCTCTCAAGACCTTGAAGCCTCTACTAGAACAGAGGGCTTAGAAAAAATGGCAGCTAGCACCTTAGAATGTTTTGAGTTAACCACGCTTGAGGAAGTTTCCAATGCTCTCTCCTTCTCAAAATCTGTCTCACCCCAAGATCTTTGTCCTTCAAAGACAATGGCCCTATTAGCCACTCGTTGCGTGCCAGCAATTCTAAACATCAACAATTATTCAATACAATCACGTACCATTCCAATAACATGGAAGGAAGCATTCGTACGTCCAATATTGAAGAACCCAACTGCGGATCCCCGAGAACTAAGCAACTACCGCCCTATTTCTTTGGTACCCTTATTGGGCAAGCTGCTGGAAAGTATAATTAACAAGCAACTAAGTCTATGCCTGGAGTCCAAGGAAATTCTGTATCAATCACAATCCGCGTTTCAACCGGGCTTCAGTACCGAGACTGCCATGCTCGCTGTAACTGACTCGCTCAGACAGAAAATAGACATTGGAGGATACTGATCCTTCTAGATCCCTCGGCGACTTTTGATACCATCTCACATTTAGTGCTCGCAGAGAGACTAGCTTCCTGTGGAATTCAAGGGACAGCCTTGAAGTGGTTGCAGAACTTTGTCAGACAGAACGCAAACTATCATGCTAGGACCATATCTATTAGATACATTTGAAGAATGGCTAGGTTTTGAGATAATTTCATATGCTGATGATACTCCGCTTATATTTACTATTGGCCCAAAGATAGAAGCAGAGAAATTGCGGTTCTCCAGCGGAATGCTTGTAATCTCTAGCTGGATGACACAGAACTGCCTCCAGTTGAATCCTGGAAAAACCTAGGTCATGCTAACGAAGAAAGCCTCAGCTAGCTGGTCTGATGAATGGTGGCCCTCACAATTGGGACCTGTTCCTGTTCCTAAACAAAGTGTTAAAAATCTAGGCCTAAAATTAGATCAGTCATTAACCATGAAAGACCACATTGCTGCCACTACGAGCTCCTGCTACTATAGTATGCGATTTCACAAGACGCCGAGCGAGGAGAGTTAAAGGTTGCCCATACTGCAGGGACCTGAGGATCTAGGCGGAAGGATTGGTTCCGCATTTTCGTCATTTCTCTAATAAATGGATAGAATCTGAGCAATGTCAATGTATGAGATGAGTAATTGAACCTTGAGAGACAACCTGGAGAAAAATCGGATATTGAAAAAAGTTTTTAAAGTAGGAAAGGGACTCTTACCCTGGGAAAGACAACCTACTTCTTGCAACTTCAAGGGACAGTAATCTGGCGCTTACAGGATACATAAGCCAAGGGACAGTAATCTGGCGCTTACAGGATACATAAGCCCTGAGGAAGGCGTGGAGACACACCCAATGACGACGAAACGCGTTGGCATAAGGGAGTGGAAGACTTTGATCAAGTGAAAAGAAATAAATACACAAGACAAGCACAATAATTTGGAGAACAATCTGTATATTCTTTTGTATTGTCAATTTATATGTTATTTGGCTTGTGCTTCGGAAAACTGTTAAAATTGCATTCATTCTTCTGATTGATTTAATAGGAGGGATTGGGTGTACACTTTCCTTTTCTGAAGGCACAGCGATACGTAGCAAATGTCAGGATACTGTGGGTTCATAACAAATTGTGTGTAAATTTTACATGAGCGCCCCGAATCTCTTTAGACACCCAATTTTCAGTTTCTACCATTCCAATAACATGGAAGGAAGCATTCGTACGTCCAATATTGAAGAAACCGACTGCGGATCCCCAAGAACTCAGCAACTACCGCCCTATTTCTTTACTACCCTTATTGGGCAACCTACTGGAAAGTATAATTAACAAGCAACTAAGTCTATGCCTGGAGTCCAACAAAATTCTGAATCAATCACAATCCGGGTTTCAACCGGGCTTCAGTACCGAGACTGCCATGCTCGCTGTAACTGACTCGCTCAGACAGAAAATAGACATTGGAGGATACTGATCCTTCTAGATCTCTCCGCGGCTTTTGATGCCGTACAAGATGGCCGCAGGGGTAGTGAGCTCTGAAACCGAGCTCCCTGCTCAGTCGAAAATCACCTAAATAAAGCCCCCATTGCGCTGCCCAACACCAGGAATGCGACCGGAGCCCAAGACGGAAAAGTGCAGCCTGTCCCGCTATCGGAGAAGCAGAGTCCTGCCGCCTGATCACGCTCACTGGTGATCGGCGCCCCTCTGCCTTCCTCGCGACCCCAGGACACTCACCCGCTTGTTGCCGACCGCTGCCGGACCCATCATCAGCGCCCGCACAGGAATCTTGAACGCTTCAGGCCCGCTCAACACTGAAGAAAAAAGTACCTTCACCGGAGCTCCGTGACTCCCGCCACTGCCAATCCCCGTGCCTGTCTTCAAAATGGCGGCCAAAGAGGACGTCGCCTGACCGGAGCCTCCACCGGAGCCGCTTTTCTTCACCCTGTAAGCTCACTGACCGTTAAGTGGGCGCCAAGCTACAGCCCCGACTGCCATTAAAAGATAAAAGTCCCTTCACAGGAGCTGCGTGATTCCCGCCGCTACAGACTCCACGCCTGTCTTCAAAATGGCGGCCAAAGAAGACATCGCCTGACCAGAACCTCCACCGGAGCCGCCTCTTCCACCCGGAAAGGTACCGACCGTTACATGGGCGCCAAGCTACAGCCCTGACTACCATTGAATTTAAAAGAAAAGTCTCTTCACCGGATCCCTGTGCTGCCCGCCGCCGCCGATCCGGCTCCGGATCCGTTTCCTTCCTCGCTGTAAGGTACTGGCTGCTAAATTTGTCTGGGGCGCCAAACAGAGGGGCAATGGGACGTCCTTTTCCCATCATTTATAAAGAGATATAGAGGCCGCTTGCCCTTCTTGTCAGCATACGTGCCTGACTCCAAAATGGCGACCCGAGAGGACCTCTCCTGACCGGAGCCCACTGGTAGCCTCCTGCCACCCCTTCCGAGCCACCAGCTGCATCGGAGATCCACAACATGGGGCAAAGAGTTCCCCTCCCCTTCATCTAGGCAGAGGCACCTAGACTTCTTGCCCTGCCTCGACCACCACCTACACGCCTGTCCTCAAATTGGCGGCCAAGGAGGACCTCTCCTGAACAGAGTCTCCCTCATACACCATTCCCATGGTGCTAGCTTACAAGGGTTCAACTGTCAATCAGAGACTGGTCACCTGCAAATTCCTAAGCGGAATCACCTGGGCTATAGGACCCCCCCTGCCTGGAGCATCACCCTCCTCGCGAACCCCACGGTTCGCCACCCAGGCCGCCTGCCCGGGAAGGACATTAGACAGGACGCTCCCAACTTCTGCCGCCCTGGATCTGCCTCTACCTGTGAACTTAAGCCCTCAACACCGCAAGCCTAGCTAAGTGACCCCTCGGCCATTGATCTCAAAACACCTTGCCCCACCGGATCCCAAGTCTCGTGTCTTGATGAACCGCGCTGACTCAAAACCCTAATTCAGCCTGTCGCCTGCCCTCCGGGCCACCCAAGCTCCAAGCGCCACACCGCAACTTAATCAGGCTCCCCCCCTCCACTACCCTCACGATGGCCCGGGACCATCCTCCCCCTCCTCCACCAGTCCCACTTGCCCACCTTAAACCTCACAGTCGGAACTCCTTCACCATCATCTTCCCCCCCTCCTCTCTACAAAGCTGCGTCGCACTTTCAAGCAAAAACTCATCCGCAAACATAAAGAAACCCTAATCATTGACATCTACCACTCGGCCTCCAATGGACCGATGATGATGGATCTAATATTCCTCACTGAAAGACCTGAATATTGGGTCTCCACGATCAGAACGTGGATGGTCATCGCCAAAACTACCTCCACTCCTCACAGCTGCAAATTAACCGCGATTCTCCCATTCAGATCAGTTGGTAGAGGCTATACAACCGTGACTATCTTCACTAATGGCACAGTCCTCATCCAAGCCAACAATGAGAACCTGGAAGCTTTCGACTCCCTATTTCCCTCACTTAGGTCAGCCCTCCCTACCCCTCCTCACCTCGCCTCTACGCCCTCTCTGACCACTCCCCTAGCCAACAGAGAAGACCTCGACACGCCCCTTCTCAATCCATACACAGCCCGACAGGCTCCCCCTCCCCCGCCATATCTCATCCCCCTCGCACAGCCATCCACCACCAACAGGAAACTCAATTCTCACCCCCTACCCCTCCCTCCATCCACCCCACCTCCCCCAGCCACAGCCACCGACCCCCTCCTACGACCATCACCTCCCTGCCAACAGGCAGCCCCCAGCCAACGATCCTCCCCTCGAGTCTCCCCCAACTCTCAAACCTCCCCTGTCTAATTCTCCTCCTGTCCCTCTCCCTATCTCTCCCATGTCTAAACATCCTCCTAGCCCTCTCCCCACCCCTCACCCGCCCTCTACCCCGATCCCTATCTCCCAACCCATCTTCTCGAACCATAACACGCTCGGCCCCACTCCAGATCCCAACAACCCCTCCCTTGATTCCATAACAAAGCGGCTCACAGCCAGCCAGAAGCCCTCAGTGCCCAGCCTATCGATCCCTATCCCAAGGTCCTGGGTTCCGGTCCTAAAAAATCCGAATCAACCAGAGCCCCATGCACCAGGCCCTTGACCTCAATCTCATCTTCCACCCTAGCGGGCTCAAAACACCTGACCTCCAGGCCGCTTAGATCAGAAGCTCCTATGTCAGACAGGGAAGCAGCCTTACTAGCCGCTACCTACGACTCTCCCATTTCAGATTCACCTAAATCCAAAATCCAAGTAATCACGGGTCACCGGAAAGATCTACCCACTTTCAAACGACAGAGACTACCAGTCCTCACGGCTATACCCAGAGAGGCTAAAGACAAAACCACCAGCAATCAGGAGAAAATCACCAACTGCCTCCTAATCAATTGCAGATCGACCTCACTAATCGCAACGGACTTAGCCGAAGCTATCCTCACCCATGACATTGACGTTGCGTTCCTCACTGAGACTTGGCTAAATAAGACATCTCCTCCATGCCTAGACATGTTGGTTCCACCTGGTTTCTCCCTCATCTCCAAAGACAGGATAGAACAACGAGGAGGTGGGGTCGCTATCATCCACAAGGACAGCTGGAGCATCACAGAAACCTCCTCCTTCGAGTACGACGCATTTGAATGTCTATCTGCTGTCATCAAGACCAAAGACAATGACTCTCTACTGTGCCACCTACTCTATCACCCCCCGGGCAGAAACAATGAGTTTAGAGAACAACTATCCAACCTGATTGCACAAGACGCACTCGGCTATTCCAAAAACGTAATTCTTGGTGACCTGAATCTCCGATGGAACGAAACTCACAACCCTCTAATCAGATCGCTATCCAGCCTCCTCTCTGATAACAACCTTACTCAACACTGTACTGAGGAGACACATTACAAAGGAGCCACACTGGACGCCATCATTGCACAAAAGAATTCAATCACGGTCAACCACATACTTCCCGTTGACTGGTCAGATCATCATATGATCCTATTTCATATCAATCACCCCACCATCCCACTTAAACCTCCTCAAGACCCCCCAAATGGTTGAGAAACCTCTCCCAAGTACCCCAAGATCTCCTAGAAGGTCAGCTAAGTTCACTTCTTCCAGACAACTCTCTGCACCTCTCGACCAATGATCTCATCGACCACTATAACTCCGAGCTAGTCTCCATTCTCGACAATCAAGCTCCTCTAAAGCTCAAAAGAAGCTGTGCCACCCCATCTAGAACCTGGTTCAGCGCGGACTTCAACGCAGAAAGAAGAATCCTGAGAGCCAAAGAAAGAAAGTGGAGAAACAACCCAACCGCCATCCTTCGCTTACAACTAAAAACAGCCCGCAGGAAGTATAACAACCATATCAAAAACAAGAAATCCAGCTTCTTCCGAGAGGCACTAGCCAAATCCAAAAACAGACCGAGGGAGCTCTACAACATAATCAGACATCAAACATCCAAGCCTCTGCCCCCACCCCTGCAGGCGTCCAAAGAACTATGGGATAACTTTGCCAACTTCTTCAATGATAAGGTCTTAAAAATCGAATTATCTCTAGACATCAACAACTTACACCTACAGAAGAGCAACTCGGCTATCCCACAAGCCCTCCCATCCGGCTCCTCTCCCCTCCTTTGGCGAAGCTTTCGCCCCGTGCAGGAAACGGAGATAATCTTGTTGATCCCGACCTCCAAACCATCAGCACACATCTCAGACCCCATTCCTCCCTCACTACTCAAAAAAATGAAGCTCACCTTAGCACCTATCTGGGGCAAAATTATAAACAGCTCCTTACAAAGCGGAGTGGTCCCCGATTGTCTAAAAATGGGACAAGTCACCCCTCTGCTGAAAAAAACAGATCTTGACTCAACTGACTTGAACAATTTTAGACCGATATCTAACCTTCCTCTGTTCGCTAAAACACTGGAACGCTGCGTACTCCTGCAATTGACGCATCATCTGGACAACATCAATATCCTGGACCCCCTCCAATCCAGCTTCAGACAAGGCCGGAGCACAGAAACCGCGATGCTGAACATCATAGACGACATTCATGGTTGTCTTGACGCAGACAAGTGCTGCCTCCTCATACTCCTTGATCTATCCGCAGCTTTCGACACGGTGGACCATAAGCTCCTCATCAAGACTCTGCAAGTAAGAGCTGGCCTCTGCGAGGTAGTTCTCAAGTGGTTTTCCTCCTTTCTTCATAACCGCTTGCAAATAATAAAAATGAAGAACTTCACCTCCGAAACCCAGCAAGTCAACAAGGGTGTCCCCCAAGGATCAGTACTTTCTCCTCAGCTCTTCAACATCTATATGGAACCGCTCACCGAACTACCCAGGAACGCCAACATCCACTTCCACCTCTACGCGGATGACACGCAGATCTACCTGGAAACCTCTTCTCTTAATGACATCCACAGACTAAATGATGTCCTAAACGATGTTCAAGATTGGCTGACAAAGAATCACCTGAAACTCAATCCCGACAAGACTGAAACTCTTCTCATCTCAAACAAAGAAGACAACCCTCAAATCATCGAGTGACTGAAGTCAATCGATGCTCCTAAAGGTAATCTCACGCTAGCTGACTCCGTAAAATCTCTGGGTTTCACCCTAGACCCCAAACTAACCTTGACAAACCACTCTAAGAACTCGGCAAAAAGTGCATTCTTTTACCTCAGACTTCTGAACAAAATCAAACCCTTCATTCCCAACAAGGACCTCAAATTAGCCACGCAATCTCTAGTTCTATCAAGACTGGACTATGGGAACTCAATCCTAACAGGCATCCCCAAATCGCACAGGCCCCACTAAAAACAACTCTGCATGCGGCAGCGAGAATGATCACAGGATGCAAAAAATCTGACCACATTTCCCCAGCACTCAAAGAACTCGAATGGCTCCCTGTGGAAATGCGTAGTACCTTCAGAACGGCCTGCCTAACCCACAAGGCCCTCCATACCGGAGAACCAGAATACCTGGCAAACAAGCTCAAAAAAGCAGGCCAAGCTAGAAATTTGAGAAGCTCTAACTCCCTGCTGCTCATCCTACCAAAAACCAGAAAGAAGAGAACTGCGGACTGCTCCTTCACAGGAAATGCCCCCAAAATATGGAACTCCATCCCCCCACACATCAGAACCATACCGTCCTATGCTGAATTCAAGAGCCAACTCAAATCCTTGTTCCTTATCCGTTCCCTAGGTCGTGGGTAACTAAGATCAGCAAGCATCCCCAGAACTATGTGGTATCTCTGTATCCTATTACCAAGAAGTCCTGCTGTCCGAACTTTTCCTCCTTCCAAATTGTCTTCGTTGATCGACTTTACTTGTTACGTGTCTTGTTGTTCACCTTTTTCATTCCCTTTACTGTAAAGCGCTCTGCTACCTTCGGGTCTTGTTAGCGCTATAGAAAACTTCTAAATAAAATAAATAATAAAATGTACTGCTTGTGGAGAGACTAGCTTCCTGTGGCATTCAAGGGACAGCCTTGAAGTGGTTGCAGAACTTTGTCAGACAGAACGCAAACTATCGTGCTAGGGCCATATCAGTTAGAAAAAATTGTAGAACAGCTAGGTTTTGAGATAATTTCATATGCTGATGATACTCAGCTTATATTTACTATTGGCCCAAAGATCGAAGCAGAGAAATTGCGGTTCTCCAGCAGAATGCTTGTAATCTCTAGCTGGATGACACAGAACTGCCTCCATTTGAATCCTGGAAAAACCGAGGTCATGCCAACGGGGAAAGCCTCTGCTCGCTGGTCTGATGAATGGTGGCCCTCACAATTGGGACCAGCTCCTGTTCCTAAAAAATTTGTTAAAAATCTAGGCCTAAAATTAGATCAGTCATAATCCATGAATGACCACATTGCTGTCACTACTAGCTCCTGCTACTATAGTATGCGTTTACTCCGCAAAATTCTTCCCTACTTGCCCACTTATCACTGCAGAACCTTAGTTCAAGCCTTGGTCAACAGCAATTAGACTATGGTAATGCTTTGTTGGCGGAGGTGGGAGAGCCCCTGCTTACTAAATTACAAGTGATTCAGAACACGGCGGCCAGAATGTTACTGAACCGCCCTGCTGGCTCCCCTTCTGCTCCCTTGCTGAGAGAGCTGCATTGGTTACCTGTAAGGAAGAGATCCTTTTTCAAAATCTGTTGTCTCACTTACAATGCGCTGAATGGCAGAGGCCCTTACTATCTACAGAAGAAACTCACCTGACATATACCGAACAGAAATCTCAGATCCAGTACTCTAGGCCTTCTACAGGTTCCTCGTATACGTTTCAGTCAGACTGGTGGAAAAGCTTTTTCGTATCTGGCCCCAAGATACTGGAATAAACCACTGCTGTCACGAAACAAAATTTCCATATACAGCACCTTTAGGAAACAACTAAAAGCATTCCTGTTCTAACTCTGTTCTGACTTTCAGTCCTCGGGCCAAATTTCTAGGTGAGCGCTGAGGTGCCCCCGGGTGAGTCATGCGCTATAGAAATTAACTTAACATAACAACATACATAACATGCCTGAATGTAGCTAAACCAGAACCCCTAAATGTGCGCTGCCAGCTTTGCTCAGTTTGACTTCTAATTATTAGAGCAGCGCTCCAGCACTTGACAGCTCAGAAAGCCATAAAAATGTGTGTCTTTGCATTTCAATACGGTGATGCGGACCACCACATTGAAATGTGTTACTCTAACCCCTGATGAGTGGTACTTGGCAGGCCTGCTCCCCTCAACGCAGGCACCCTTGCAGTATGGTGCAAGGCTGCCTGCATTGGCGCTAGGCAAGTAAATTCAGCACCAGCACAGGGAGAAATGCAGGGCTGCACCGTATTCTTGTAAATACGGTGTAGTCTTGCATTTCAGAAGTGGAGAGCGTGCTCCACCACTTCCTTGTAAATATGCCCCTTAATGACAACAGCCTGACCTATTTTATCAAGAGACAGAAAATCCTCTCATTTCAGAAGATGCACCGCCTTGATGTAGCATTGCTCCAGGAAACACACCTGTCACCTAGTGAATATGATACATTCAGAAGGGATGGGGGGGCATGGCTAGCAAGCCACGATGGTGGACGGACTGTGTGCAGTACTCATAGTGAAATATGAGAAAAGTTTTGCCAACAAAATATGGGACAGAGGGTCTGCTCTGTGCTGCGTAGTTACGTGTGAAGTTCTAGTTAATCCCCATAGTTTTGAAGAATGGGCCAGGTTTGAGTGAGACTTCAGACCGACCTCCAAATGTGTTAGTGTCACTCGTGATGAGTGATGCTTGAAGGCTCTGATATATGCACGTCCAAATTAATGTCGCTGTCGAGGCACTCAAGACTGCTTGCATCACAATGCTACAAAGAGTTGACACACTCACTAATCAGCGGTGTATTGATGACGAGCGTACTATGATATAGGGGCCTATGTGAAGGAGTACAATATTTTTGAGTAGTGAAATGCCCCTCCTCTGTTCCTCAGACCAGTAACACCCACTCATTTTTATGATACAATGCAAACTGTGTGAGAAATTTCTGGTTCATACTTGGTTGCCCTATCTTAGGAATTAATTGTTTCAAAGATAAATTGCTTTATTAAAGCCTGAAAGAGGCCGCTATCTTAATATTTTAGGAGAAAGTTGTGCTCTTAAAGCAGAAACTCAAAACCTAATTAGAACCTACAATTCAGTCTTGTTTGAGGATATAAAACCGAATTAAATATAAGGAATAAGCCACAGACAAAGGAATATTTGAAATAAGCTGTTCCTTCAATTGTCGCTGTGACACATGACCTATGCCTCACGGTCACTGATCAGGTGTTTAAAACTCCATGGTATTTACCTCTGTTTACTTTGCTATCTAGGACGTTGTGGATTTGAAAAACTGCAAATAAATTATTTAAAAGAATAAATAAGCTGCCCAGTTTAATTGGAAAACTGACTGATATTCTGATATATTCTTTGAAATACAGACTGCCACTTCCAGTTGAAATGAAATGAAAATTATATTTATTTAGCGCATAGTCTACCTTGAGGCCTCGCAGCGCTTTAACTGGAATCAGAAGGCGGCAGGATAGGGTGCTAACAGGCTCTTCCAAACAAGTGAGTTTTTTAAAACTTTCTGAATGCCAGCAGATTGTTATTCTCTCTAAGGTCAAGCGGGAGGGAATTCCATATTCTCGCAGCATTGTGTGAGAATGAGCGACCGCCCCAGCGAGCCTTGTTTATCTTAGTCGTGGTGGCCAGATGTATTGAACTGGAGCGGAGAGCTCTGAGGGGAAGGTAGGGAGTGGCTAGAGGGTACATTATGGCTGTACCTGTTCTATGAATAGCTTTCTGGACAAGGCACATAGCTTTAAATTGTACCCTGGCTGCCACAGGAAGCCAGTGTAGCTTCCTCAAAGCAGGTTTGGCCGACTGCCAGCGTGGAATTTGGAAAAGCAGTCGGGCCGCACAGTTTTGGGTGACCTGGAGCTTGTCACCTTTCTGTAAATGCTCTTAAGTCATTTATGTCAGTGTTTGGAAGATGCAATCTGAAGAGAAGCTATAAACACTTTTTTACAGCAGCAAAGTGTGAGGCCCTGCACTTGAACTGTCTGACCCTTAAAAACATTCACATCTGTGACCTCTGAAATCCCAGGTCTTTACAGGCACCAATGCTTGTTTGTGTGAGCCTGGAGGCAGTGGTTCCGTCAGCGGCCACCAGAGGGCGCTCCTCGCCTGCTGATGAAACCCACTGATCTGCATGTTGTATGAAAGAGAGAAGGGTTTCCTCTTCCGGGTCAGCGGCGGCAGAGACAGCACCAGCAGCGTTGGTGACATCACTTCCTGTCTCTCCTCATGTTCAGCCTGCTGCAGAGGAGGAAGGAGCCCTGTCTGGTGGGAAGATACCTTCATCTTCAGACCCTCACAGACCCCCCTCAGACCCCAGATCTGCCCCCTGCCCCCCTCACCACAGATCTGCCCCGTACCCCCCCCCCCTCCCCCCCAGGGGGAGGAAAGAGCCTGGACAGGTTTCTGCTCAGGTAGGAGAGCTGCTAACTCACTTGACTGCAGTTTATGAATCCATGGATCAGATTCCCCCTCCCCCCCCCCCCCCCCCCCGCATTCACGATGACGTCAGGAGAGCTCAGCTCTTCCTCCTGCTGAGCCTGAGTGGGGAGGGGAGGAGGTGAGGCCTGTCCATGGGTGCAGAGGAGGTGAGGCCTGTCCATGGGTGCAGAGGAGGTGAGGCCTGTCCAGGGGGGCAAAGGAGGTGAGGCCTGTCCAGGGGTCAGAGGAGGAGAGGCCTGTCCAGGGGTGCAGAGGAAGGGAGGCCTGTCCAGGGGGGCAAAGGAGGTGAGGCCTGTCCAGGGGTCAGAGGAGGTGAGGCCTGTCCAGGGGTCAGAGGAGGGGAGGCCTGTCCAGGGTGCAGAGGAGGTGAGGCCTGTCCAGAGGAGGTAAGGACTGTCCAGGGGTGCAGAGGAAGAGAGGCCCGTCCAGGGGGGCAGAGGAGGAGAGGCCTGTCCAGAGCCGTGAGGAGGTGAGGCCTGTCCAGGGGTGCAGAGGAGGTGAGGCCTGTCCAAGGGGTGCAGAGGAGGTGAGGCCTGTCCAGGGGTGCAGAGGAGGTGAGGCCTGTCCAAGGGGTGCAGAGGAGGTGCGGCTCCGGGGTATGGAGGAGAGGCCTGTCCAGGGGTGCAGAGGAGGAGAGGCCTGTCGAGGGGGGCAAAGGAGGTGAGGCCTGTCCAGGGGTCAGAGGAGGAGAGGCCTGTCCAGGGGTGCAGAGGAGGGGAGGCCTGTCCAGGGGGCAGAGGAAGAGAGGCCTGTCCAGGGGTACAGAGGAGGAGAGGCCTGTCCAGGGGTGCAGAGGAGGGGAGGCCTGTCCAGGGGTGCAGAGGAGATGAGGCCTGTCCAGGGGGCAGAGGAGGAGAGGCCTGTCCAGGGGTGCAGAGGAGGAGAGGCCTGTCCAGGGGTGCAGAGGAGGAGAGGCCTGTCCAGGTGTGCAGAGGAGGTGGGGCCTGTCCAGGAGGACATAGAGGAGGAGAGGCCTGTCCAGGGGTGCAGAGGAGGAGAGGCCTGTCCAGGGGTGCAGAGGAGGGGAGGCCTGTCCAGGGGTGCAGAGGAGATGAGGCCTGTCCAGGGGTGCAGAGGAGGTGAGGCCTGTGTCCAGGGGTATAGAGGAGGTGAGACCTGTCCAGGGGTGCAGAGGAGGTGAGGCCTGTCCAGGTGTTCAGAGGAGGTGAGGCCTGTCCAGGCGGACATAGAGGAGGAGAGGCCTGTCCAGGGGTGCAGAGGAGGTGAGGCCTGTGTCCAGGGGTATAGAGGAGGTGAGACCTGTCCAGGGGTGCAGAGAAGGTGAGGCCTGTCCAGGGGTGCAGAGGAGGAGAGGCCTGTCCAGGAGGACATAGAGGAGGCGAGGCCTGTCCAGGGGTGCAGAGGAGGAGAGGCCTGTCCAGGGGTGCAGAGGAGGGGAGGCCTGTCCTTGTGTGCAGAGGAGATGAGGCCTGTCCAGGGGGCAGAGGAGGAGAGGCCTGTCCAGGGGTGCAGAGGAGGTGAGGCCTGTGTCCAGGGGTATAGAGGAGGTGAGACCTGTCCAGGGGTGCAGAGGAGGTGAGGCCTGTCCAGGTGTGCAGAGGAGATGGGGCCTGTCCAGGAGGACATAGAGGAGGAGAGGCCTGTCCAGGGGTGCAGAGGAGGTGAGGCCTGTGTCCAGGGGTATAGAAGAGGTGAGACCTGTCCAGGGGTGCAGAGAAGGTGAGGCCTGTCCAGGGGTGCAGAGGAGGAGAGGCCTGTCCAGGGGTGCAGAGGAGGAGAGGCCTGTCCAGGGGTGCAGATGAGGAGAGGCCATTCCAGGGGTGCAGAGGAGATGAGGCCTGTCCAGGGGGCAGAGGAGGAGAGGCCTGTCCAGGGGTGCAGAGGAGGAGAGGCCTGTCCAGGGGTGCAGAGGAGGAGAGGCCTGTCCAGGAGGACATAGAGGAGGAGAGGCCTGTCCAGGGGTGCAGAGGAGGAGAGGCCTGTCCAGGGGTGCAGAGGAGGGGAGGCCTGTCCAGGGGTGCAGAGGAGATGAGGCCTGTCCAGGGGTGCAGAGGAGGTGAGGCCTGTCCAGGGGGCAGAGGAGGAGAGGCCTGTCCAGGGGTGCAGAGGAGGAGAGGCCTGTCCAGGGGTGCAGAGGAGGAGAGGCCTGTCCAGGAGGACATAGAGGAGGAGAGGCCTGTCCAGGGGTGCAGAGGAGGAGAGGCCTGTCCAGGGGTGCAGAGGAGGGGAGGCCTGTCCAGGGGTGCAGAGGAGATGAGGCCTGTCCAGGGGTGCAGAGGAGGTGAGGCCTGTGTCCAGGGGTATAGAGGAGGTGAGACCTGTCCAGGGGTGCAGAGGAGGTGAGGCCTGTCCAGGTGTTCAGAGGAGGTGAGGCCTGTCCAGGCGGACATAGAGGAGGAGAGGCCTGTCCAGGGGTGCAGAGGAGGTGAGGCCTGTGTCCAGGGGTATAGAGGAGGTGAGACCTGTCCAGGGGTGCAGAGAAGGTGAGGCCTGTCCAGGGGTGCAGAGGAGGAGAGGCCTGTCCAGGAGGACATAGAGGAGGAGAGGCCTGTCCAGGGGTGCAGAGGAGGAGAGGCCTGTCCAGGGGTGCAGAGGAGGGGAGGCCTGTCCTTGTGTGCAGAGGAGATGAGGCCTGTCCAGGGGGCAGAGGAGGAGAGGCCTGTCCAGGGGTGCAGAGGAGGTGAGGCCTGTGTCCAGGGGTATAGAGGAGGTGAGACCTGTCCAGGGGTGCAGAGGAGGTGAGGCCTGTCCAGGTGTGCAGAGGAGATGGGGCCTGTCCAGGAGGACATAGAGGAGGAGAGGCCTGTCCAGGGGTGCAGAGGAGATGAGGCCTGTGTCCAGGGGTATAGAAGAGGTGAGACCTGTCCAGGGGTGCAGAGAAGGTGAGGCCTGTCCAGGGGTGCAGAGGAGGAGAGGCCTGTCCAGGAGGACATAGAGGAGGAGAGGCCTGTCCAGGGGTGCAGAGGAGGTGAGGCCTGTGTCCAGGGGTATAGAGGAGGTGAGACCTGTCCAGGGGTGCAGAGGAGGTGAGGCCTGTCCAGGGGGCAGAGGAGGAGAGGCCTGTCCAGGGGTGCAGAGGAGGTGAGGCCTGTGTCCAGGGGTATAGAGGAGGTGAGACCTGTCCAGGGGTGCAGAGGAGGTGAGGCCTGTCCAAGGGGCAGAGGAGGAGAGGCCTGCCCAGGGGTGCAGAGGAGGTGAGGCCTGTGTCCAGGGGTATAGAGGAGGTGAGACCTGTCCAGGGGTGCAGAGGAGGTGAGGCCTGTCCAGGGGTGCAGAGGAGGTGATGCTTTTCTGGTGGGGGGTTGCAGAAGAGGCCTGTTCTGTGGTGTGGTGCCGTGCAGAGGAGGTGAGGCCTGTCAGGGAAGGGGTGTTGCAGGCGAGGCCTGTCCAAGGTAGTGAAGAGGAGGACACCCCGCGCCGCACATCCACCAGCTGTGTGTGTGTGCCCCCGCTGTTGCTCGCAGACTCGCTGCTCCGTGTGCCTGCCACCCTAGCTGCCCGCCTCGCTGCACGCTGCCCCCGCAGCTCCGCCGTTTTTTTTTACTGAAATTGTTTTTGCCTGAGAGATTGTATTGCCTTCTGTTTGTTTAATTCGTACTCTCTCCTTCTGTTTTTGGTGCTCGTTTCCCCCCCCCCCTGTGCCTTTCCCGCCCCGCTTCCTGCCGCCGGCCATGAGGCCACACCCCCTTTGTGTTTTGTGCCCTCCCCACTCCCGCCTCCCAGCTGCTCCTCCCTCCCCACTTGCCCTTAAATGGCGACCGCGCGGCGCAGGTGAGTGTGACCTGTCCTCAGGACAACCCCGCGCCGCACGGCCACCAGCTGTGTGTGTGTGCCCCCGCTGCTGCTCGCAGACTCGCTGCTCCGTGTGCCTGCCGCCCTAGCTGCCCGCCTCTCTGCACGCTGCCCCCGCATCTCCGCCGTTTTTTTTTACTGAAATTGTTTTTGCGTGAGAGATTGTATTGCCTTCTTTTTGTTTAATTCGTACTCTTTCCTTCTGTTTTTGGTGCTCGTTTTTCCCCCCTGTGCCTTTCCCGCCTGCTCCCCGCTTCCCGCCTGCCGGACATGAGGCAACGCCCCCTTTGTGTTCTGTGCCCTCCCCGCTCCCACCTCCCAGCTGCTCCTCCCTCCCCACTTAACCTTAAATGGCGACCACACGTACGCGCAGCGGGCGCGCCGATTGTGCGCCGATGGCGCGCCAAAGGTAAGCCCGTCTGCGCCCGTCCGCGCCTGGCCCGCGCCCAGCGCCTGGACCCCTGGCCCCCGCAGACTCCAGCCCTCCCGCCGGACCTACGACGCCACCGAACTCAACGCACTCAACACCGGTCGGATCCCTGGATGCTACCGAGCCAACCCCGAGACGCACACACGGACCCTTCCGCTGCCACTCCTGCAAGTTCTCCTGCATCCGGACCTGCACGGCACCCGCACCCGCCAAGCCAAAAACCAGCTGCAACCACCTGAAGTGCATCCTGCTCAACACCTGCTCCGTCCACAGACACGCCGCGGAGCTCTGGAACCTGCTCGACACAACATCACCAGACGTCGCCTTCCTCACGGAAACCTGGATGAGCGCCTCCTCAACACCCGACATCGCCATCGCCATCCCGGACGGATACAAGATCACCCGGAGGGACCGCGTCAATCAGACCGGAGGAGGCATCGCCATCATCCACAGGAACACCATCCGCATCACGACCAACAACGACGACACCCTCAGAGCCGCTGAACACCTGCACTTCCAGATCCACACCGACCCCAAGACCACCCTCAGAGGCACCCTCATCTACAGACCCCCGGGACCACGCACACAATTCAGCGAAGACATCGCCGACTTCATCAGCCCGCACGCCCTCCCCTCCGCTGACTACATCCTCCTCGGGGACCTCAAATTCCACCTGGAGAACAACAACGACCGCAACACCACCACCCTACTGGACAACCTTGCCAACATCGGTCTCAAGCAGCTGGTGACCACCCCCACCCACTACGCCGGACACACGCTCGACCCCGTCTTCTCCTCCAGCAAGGACATCGCCTTCAGCCACACCACCGGACTCCACTGGACGGACCACAGCTGCGTCCACTTGAGCTTCAAAAAGAACACGATCCACCACCACCAGCAACAGGTTGCACGCAGAAGCTGGAACAAGAGCACAGACGACCAGCTCGTCGCATCCCTGAGCCAGGACCCCCCCCCAGCTCAGCGAACCCCAGCCAGGCCGCCAACAACCTCACGAGGTGGTTCAGCAACTGCGCAGACGACCTCGCCCCACTGAGGACCCCGCCCAGCAGACCCGGCAGTAAGAAAGCACCGTGGTTCACCGACGAACTCCAAGAAGAACTGCCGAGCCCGAGAGAGAGCCTGGCGCAGAGACCCAACACCAGACAACATGACCACCCTCAAGCTCGCCACCCGAAAACACCACCAACTGATCCACACCACCAAGAAAACCGCATTCAAGGAGCGACTAGATAACAACGCACACAACAGCAAGGAACTCTTCAACATCGTCAAAGAGCACTCCAACCCCAGCGCTGGAAACAACAACATCACCCCATTGCAAGACCTCTGCAACTACCTCGCCTCCTACTTCCACAACAAGATCGCAGATATACACAACAGCTTCAGCACACAGCCAACGCTCCCCACGACCGCACCTGCACCCCCCACCACCACCCTCCGCGCCTGGACCCCGATCAACACCGAAGAAATCCTACGCACGATGAACTCCATCCACTCCGGATCTCCAACCGACCCCTGCCCTCACCACGTCTTCAACAAGGCCGACTCCATCATCGCGCCCCACCTACGGGACATCATCAACACCTCCTTTGCCACTGCAACCTTCCTGGAGAGCTGGAAGCACGCCGAACTCAGCGCTCTACTGAAGAAACCATCAGCGGACCCCACCGAACTCAAAAACTACCGCCCCATCTCGCTCCTCCCGGTCCGGCCTAAGTCATCGAGAAGACCGTCAACAAGCAGCTGGCCGCCTTCCTCGAGACTAATGGATCCCTCGATCTCTCGCAGTCTGGCTTCCGGGCCAACCACAGCACCGAGACCGCCCTCATTGCCGCCACTGATGACATCCGAGCCCTGCTCGACAACGGGGAAACAGCGGCCCTCATCCTCCTGGACCTCTCCGCAGCATTCGACACTGTCTGCCACCGCACCCTAGTACAGCGCCTCAGCAATGTCGGAATCCAAGAGAAGGCACTAGAATGGATCACCTCCTTCCTCGCCGGAAGGACACAGAGAGTCCGCCTCCCCCCGTTCAAATCAGAGGCCACCGAAGTCATCTGCGGCATCACCCAAGGTTCATCGCTCAGCCCCACCATCTTCAATGTCTACATGAGCCCCCTTGCGGCCATCGCACGCCAACACAACCTCAACATCATCTCTTACGCCGACGACACCCAGCTGATCCTCTCCCCCACCAACGATCCCGCCACCGCCAGAGCCAACCTACACGAAGGGATGAAAGACGTAGCCGAGTGGATGATGAACAGCCGCCTGAAACTGAACTCAGACAAGACGGAAGTCCTCATCCTGGGATCGTCGCCCTCCGCCTGGGACGACTCCTGGTGGCCCCCTGCCCTGGGCAGCGCACCCAAACCAACGGACCACGCACGAAACCTGGGCTTCATCCTGGACTCCTCCCTCTCCATGACCAGACAAGTCAACGCCGTCTCCTCGTCATGCTTCAACATCCTGCGCATGCTACGCAAGATCTTCCGGTGGATCCCCACCGTGACTAGGAAGACGGTCACCCAGGCCCTCGTCACCAGCCGACTGGACTACGGCAACTCCCTCTACGCCAGAACCACTGCCAAACTCCAGAAGAGACTCCAGAGGATCCAGAACACCTCAGCAAGACTCATCCTGGACATCCCCCGACACAGCCACAGCTCCGGACACCTGAGAGACCTGCACTGGCTCCCGATAAACAAGAGAATCACGTTCCGACTCCTCACCCACGCACACAAAGCCCTGCACAACCAAGGCCCAAGATACCTCAACAACCGCCTCAACTTCTACACTCCCACCCGCCAGCTTCGATCATCCAGCCACGCCCTCGCCGCCGTCCCCCGCATCCGAAGAGCCACAACAGGAGGAAGGTCCTTCTCCTACCTGGCCGCCAAGACTTGGAACTCCCTCCCGACCCACCTCCGCCTGACCCAAGACTACCTCGCCTTCAGGAAGCAGCTCAAGACCTGGCTGTTCGAGCAGTAGCGGACCCCCCCCCCCCCCAAGCGCCTTGAGACCCTCTGGGTGAGTAGCGTGCTATACAAATTCCGTGATTGATTGATTGATTGATTGAGGCCTGTTTAGTGGGGTGCAGAGGAGGTTAGGAATGTCCAAGGGGTGCAAAGGAGGTGGGGCCTGTCCAGGGGTGCAGTGGAGGGGAGGTCTGTCCAGGGGTGCAGTGGAGGTGAGGCCTGTCCAGGGGTACAGAGGAGGTGAGGCCTGTCCAGGGGTGCAGTGGAGGGGAGGTCTGTCTAGGGGTTCAGAGGAGGTGAGGCCTGTCCAGGGGAGCAGAGGAGGTGAGACCAGTCTAGAGGGTACCGAGGAGGTGAGGCCTGTCCAGGGGTGCAGAGGAGGTGAGGCCTGTCCAGGGGGTGCAGTGGAGGGGAGGTCTGTCTAGGGGTGCAGAGGAGGCGAGGCCTGTCCAGGGGTGCAGAGGAGGTGAGGCCTGTCCAGGGGGGTGCAGTGGAGGGGAGGTCTGTCTAGGGGTGCAGAGGAGGCGAGGCCTGTCCCGAGGGGCATAGAAGGTGAGGCCTGTCCAGGGGTGCAGAGGAGGCGAGGCCTGTCCAGGGGTACAGAAGAGGAGAGGCCTGTCCAGGGGTGCAGATGAGGTGAGGCCTGTCCAGGGGGGTGCAGTGGAGGGGAGGTCTGTCTAGGGGTGCAGAGGAGGCGAGGCCTGTCCAGGGGTGCAGAGGAGGTGAGGCCTGTCCAGGGGGGTGCAGTGGAGGTGAGGCCTGTCTAGGGGTGCAGAGGAGGCGAGGCCTGTCCAAAGGGGCATAGGAGGCGAGGCCTGTCCAGGGGTGCAGAGGAGGTGATACCTGTCCGGGTGGTACAGAGAAGGTGAGACCTGTAGAGAGGGGGTGAGGGGCAAAGGAGGTGAGACCTGTGGAGAGGGGGGAGGGGCAGAGGAGGAGGTTAGAAGAGGTGAAGCCTTTAGAGGGGGAGGCACAAAGAAGGCGAGGCCTGTCCAGCAGGTGCAGAGGAGGGGAGGACTGTCCATGGGATGTAGAGGGGTGAGGCCTGTTTGGAGGTAGGTTCAGAGGAGGCGAGACCTGTCGGGGGGATACAAAGGAAGCAAGGCCTGTCCAGGGGGCTCAGAGGAGGTGAGTGAGGCCTGTCCAGGGGGGTGTAGAGGAGGTGAGGCCTGTCATGGGGTGCAGAGGCGGGGAGGACTGTCCATGGGATGTAGAGGGGGTAAGGCCTGTTTGGAGATAGGTGCAGAGGAAGCAAGGCCTGTCCAGGGGTGCAGAGGAGGTGAGGTTTGCCCAGGGGGGTGTAGAGGAGGTGAGGCCTGTCCAGGGGTGCAGAGGGGGAGAGGCCTGTTCAGGAGGGTGTAGAGGAGGTGAGGCCTGTCCTGTGTTTGGGTGGTTCAAATGAGGTGGCGCCTCTCCAGGAGGGATGCAGTGGAGATGCAGCCTGTTCGTCCAGGCGGGGTGGTCGAGAGCTGAGTTTAAGTTTGTTAATTGTTGTCCTAAGAGATTTGTGGAATGAGTGTAAGTTGCTTGTAAACTGGCCAATTGAGTGAAGCGCCTCAAAATATTTTATTATATAGTACAAGAGATTAATGCAGATTTACAGACAATATTGCAACGGTAAAAGAGGGCGCATCTTTTAGCGTTGCCTCCAGAGGTTAGTTCACATATCAAGCAAAATGTGAGGGGATGCAGACTAACATTGCGGGAGAGATTTTGTTTTACGCAAAGTTCTGTAGTGAGAATTTTGTTACTAAGCAGAAAAATATCAAAGAAAAAATAATGAGCGCTCAGACAAAAATGTTCCAAACGGGTGACGAAAGTGGTTCTCATGGATTGTATTCTCGTTTTAATTCTGGGTTTGTTGCTCGTGTGAATTTGGATATGCACGGCGTTGGTGTGCAGAGTGTGCAGAGTAATGATGTTCAGTATGTGCAAGGAGGAAATGTTGTTCCTCTGGGTCAGGGCCGGACTGGCAACCCAAACCAGGCCTGACAATTTTGACGGACCAGCCCCCTGCCTCTTTTGTTGCTGGAGGGCGATATAGCAGCACCACAGCAAAACCAGCCCCCAGTAACAAATACGTTTCCCAGCACTGAAGAATCGGCCCCCACTCTTCCAGCCCCCCAGAGAAACACCCAAAGCCCGTTCCGGCCAGTCCGGCCCTGCTTAGGGTGTTGGTTTTACTGACAGTGGCAATTTAAATACCTCAAACACCAATAGTGTGCAGAATAAGACATGATCCTTGCGATTTGTGCAGGAACCTGGGAAACTGGAACATGAATCAGATGGCCAGAATGGGATGTCACAACCAATGGTCCCAGCCCAACTGGCCTCTGTGCCGAGCATGCAGAATCAAAGGCAGGTATATTGGAACATGCCTTCAGTCCCGATGGTCCCACAGCCCAGTGTAGAATAGAAAGCCAAATTCTCAACACATTTATGATTTCAACAAAATCCTTTTTTAATTAATAATGATTTTCCACGACTTTCCTCTCCACTTGTAGTTTCTACTGGAGTGAATGAGACACAATGTCAGTGCCTGAGACGGGAGAAGGGTTGCATGCTTGGTGCAGTCCTAGAGGTCACCCAGAGTGGCCCTTTTGTAGAAGAAGTGAATGGATATCCAGCATCACTTTTAATCAATAAATGTGATACCCGTTCCACAGTCAGACTGACGGCAGCTCCCAACCCACCCCTCTTGGGAAAGGAGTGCAGGTTGTAGGCATTTGCAATAAACAACTAATGAGTTGTCAGCAAATGTTTCCGTACAAATTGGGTCAATGATGAATGGCCACAAACTTAAACCGTGATTAAGATCCAGTTAATTTGTGAAGGGAATAACCTTGTAAAATGACTTGTGGCTTTAAGGGGAATAGTCACAATTTAATATTCATTTTGTAGGTGTGGTTTTTTAAATTACATTTTGTTGTGCCATGTTTTCTTGAACATTCATTTATGCTGTCATTTTTACCTCATCTTTAACCATGTTAATAATGTGTTCTCTCTTTCTAAAAACATATAAAATGTACAGTTTCAGGATATTTGCTGGGATTGTTTTATTTTACACTTTTCCTAAAGGCAGGCTACATGTCAGTCCTCTTACTGATTTTGTACTTAAGCACCTTTCCTTGATTTTTAACCCGTTAACCGCAGCGATAATTTCACGGCGGTGCAGGCGTATCGTTGCGCGGGCGGGGCCGCGTTGGCCGTTGAACGTGCGCAGCACTAGGAAGGTAGTGCTCGTGACGTTCAACGGCGGACGGCAGCACTACACGGGGCAATTAAGCAGATTCTATGGCAGTTTGCTATATGATATTATAGATAAACGATTTCTTATTTCTTAGAACACATTTGTTGTGGTGGTTTGACTATTGACTTTACAGCTAGAGTTATTTCTGATTCTGGCTTTTGATATACTTTAGAGGTTCCCTTTATGTGATCCTCCTGCGGGGGACGCCTTCTAGACCTACCTGTGTGCCGTGAGGGGAACGGCCGACGCCCTGGTCAATCCAGCCGTGAGGGGAACGGCCAACATCAGTCTCCTACTGCCGTGAGGGGAACGGCCAGCACAGCACTACAATCCCCAGCAGCCCCGGCACCTCGGCGCTCCAGTGACGCTGACGCAGCGCCCGCTAGCGCTTAACAGCGCGGTGCACCGAGCGGGGAGCAGGGGACGCCTTCTAGACCTACCTGTGTGCCGTGAGGGGAACGGCCGACGCCCTGGTCAATCCAGCCGTGAGGGGAACGGCCAACATCAGTCTCCTACTGCCGTGAGGGGAACGGCCAGCACAGCACTACAATCCCCAGCAGCCCCGGCACCTCGGCGCTCCAGTGACGCTGACGCAGCGCCCGCTAGCGCTTAACAGCGCGGTGCACTGAGCGGGGAGCGGGGGACGCCTTCTAGACCTACCTGTGTGCCGTGAGGGGAACGGCCGACGCCCTGGTCAATCCAGCCGTGAGGGGAACGGCCAACATCAGTCTCCTACTGCCGTGAGGGGAACGGCCAGCTCAGCACTACAATCCCCAGCAGCCCCGGCACCTCGGCGCTCCAGTGACGCTGACGCAGCGCCCGCTAGCGCTTAACAGCGCGGTGCACCGAGCGGGGAGCGGGGGACGCCTTCTAGACCTACCTGTGTGCCGTGAGGGGAACGGCCGACGCCCTGGTCAATCCAGCCGTGAGGGGAACGGCCAACATCAGTCTCCTACTGCCGTGAGGGGAACGGCCAGCACAGCACTACAATCCCCAGCAGCCCCGGCACCTCGGCGCTCCAGTGACGCTGACGCAGCGCCCGCTAGCGCTTAACAGCGCGGTGCACTGAGCGGGGAGCGGGGGACGCCTTCTAGACCTACCTGTGTGCCGTGAGGGGAACGGCCGACGCCCTGGTCAATCCAGCCGTGAGGGGAACGGCCAACATCAGTCTCCTACTGCCGTGAGGGGAACGGCCAGCACAGCACTACAATCCCCAGCAGCCCCGGCACCTCGGCGCTCCAGTGACGCTGACGCAGCGCCCGCTAGCGCTTAACAGCGCGGTACACCTCCCGCGTCGCGGGACGCGCGCGGGTGTCGCCGGGCGGAGCTCGGGCAGAGGGCGGGCCGTCTAAGGCCGTCAGAGGCTGACAGAGGCTGGGCTGGGCCACGTCCCTTTACCCTTTAATAGCAGTGTCTACACACGGCCACTGAGGCCCTTGTTGTTCCCTACATCAATGCCTACCCGCTCAGGAAGACCCCTCAGGAGCGAAGGCGATAGAGGAGTTATTGCAGGGAGCCCTGTGATAGGAACTATGGATCGGTTTATTACCAGGGTGGCGGCTGTAATAGAAAAGGAGATCGCTGTGTCAGAGCGGCGCCTATCCGAGATCTACCTCCCTTCAAGACGCTCATCACTGGGGGCTGCTGCACAAGCGCCTACTTGGGCCTGTGAGCGGGTTCAACTTGCCCCTACAGTAGGAGCTCAAGGTGATTCTACAGACCCGCCCCACCTGCTTGAAATAGGGCAAAATATAGACTGGGTGGATCTTGAGGCCACGCTCCTTCCTAGTGGTATTGAGGAAGAGGTTGGTCTTAGTATTCCATCTCCACCTGTATCCCCTAAACCTCCAAATGATGCAATTAGTCAGTCTTTTCCGCCAATTTCGCCCACCCCGATTATCATAACAACAGACGGGGTCTTAGAAGGGGTGCCCTCAAGTAGCCAGATCCCAGAAACTATACAGAATAAGAGAAACAAAAGTAAAAAGACAAGACGCCGTAAAAAGGGCAGTTCGGTGAGCCAGGTCTCACTTTACCAAACAACAATAAAGCCCCTGGGTTTTGGCGTGGAAAAGCTAAGGGGCACGACTATGGGGAATATAGATGAGGCAGAAGGGGTGGTAGTGGCTACCCTGAGGGGGCCTCTTCCTAACGATACCATAGTTAATGCCTCTAACCCCCCTGACCCTGTAATTATTGATGTTATCCTAGAGAGGGTAAATAGTCTCTTGATGCCCCTCCTAACACAGGTCAAGAGCCTGGGGTTAAGAATAGACAAACTAGAGCAATCAACCCTCGATGGGTTTTACTCACTCAAATCCACATTTAAACAACTAGTCAGAGCGAGTGAAAGCCCTGAGATGGATTTGATGGAGAGTGAGCCTCCAGCAGCTTCTTTACCACTACAGAGAGTCCCTAAGCCCCCAAAAAAACTAAATAAGGTTGACATTAATAGACTACAAACCCCAGTTCCTAAAACGTTTCCCCCTCCTAAAGCAGGGTTGAATCCAAAGGGGCCACCAGCGCATACAGAGGTAGCCGCACCTAAGCCCAAACCATTGCCACAAAAGCAGCCCCAGACAACCAGTGGCAAATTAAAAAATACACAAACATCAGGCTCATGTGACAAAGCTCAGGGATTAGTAACGGGGAAAATCTCCACTCCCGCCTCCCAACCTACACCTCTAACTACCACCGTACCGGCTCCTAGGAAACCAGTACGTCGTACTCCTCCAATAAATCTCCTGCCAGACTGTCAACCTTTTGTTACAGTTCTGGTAAACGTACCACCACTAAAGGAAGGCCAGTTGGAAAATCATGAATCACTTAAGAATAAATGCATCCACTGGCTAAAGGCAAATAAGCCAATTCCGCCGGGTGTGGATGGGATTATTCTAAGTGTCTGTAGAGTAGGTTGGGTAGGGCAGGGAAAGAAAACCCAGGAGGGGGACTGTATAATAATAAACTTTCAGGACCCTAGAGTAGTCCCTTCCATCTGTACCCCAATAAAAAATATGGGGGCCCTAGGGGTTAAAGTAGTAGATTTGTCCTATTTCTACCCCAGGCAAATCGCTAGTCTAACTGGAGAAAGCTTAAGATCCCCCGAGACACCTGGGGCCGGGGCACCTGGGGGTGGAGGGATGAACCTAGTGCGGGTGTCAGGGTCCAACTGACTACAGGAGGACGAACCAAGGGTATGCAAAAATGAAGCTAGTGACAAAGTATCCGTGAGTGTTCTAGACCCAAAGGTAGTATTATCCTCCCAAATCGTCTTCTCTCCAATTGGAGATATTGGAGATACTATTGGGACGAGGTCCACAGATATGGGTATTCCTGCCCCTTGCGCCGCTCCAGCTGTGACGGGCCTAGTATTTAAGGTTTTCAGCTGGAACGTCGCAGGGATTACAAGGAAGTTGGCCTTGCCTGACTTCACTGCATGGGTGGACGAACACTCTCTGTGTATCTTCCAAGAGACGTGGAGCTTAGTGCCGGCCCACAGGGTGGGATTCTCTTCCCACTCTGTCCCTGCACTGACCTCGGAAACTGGAAGAGGGCGTCCTTCGGGTGGACTGCTTATTTGGGTAGCAGCCGCCCTAGATTGCAGAGTAGAGGAACTTCATACAGGTCACCCGGATATCCAAAACATTATTCTACTAGATCAGCGGGGAAGACTGGTTCTAAATGTCTATAATGTTTATGCCAGAGGGACTAAGGGTGGAAGAAAGTCACCGGTAATATCGCTTCTCGAGACCCTCTTAAATAAAAACCCCCACAGTTTGCGTACGCTGGTCGTGGGCGACATGAACTGTACGTTCGAGCCTTTGGGCTCGGATGTTGCGCTTGAACAAGATGAGGAGGACATTAGGTTGGGGATCCCCGTATTGGAACTTCCATCTATCAGAAGGTGGTCTGAAGTGGCGCTACAGTTATACTCCCTGAGCCTGGAATTAAATCTAAGGGCAGTTAATGGGAGGACAACCTCGGATAGGGGGGGTGCCCACACGTACAATAGACCAGGACACACCTCCAGGATAGATTACATATTAGTAGATGTGTACCTATGGAAGCATGTGATGGACATGCTAGTAGTCCCAACAACTGAAAGTGATCACAACCCACTTTCTTTAAGCATGAAACAGTGGTGGCGATCTGCATTAGAAGGTCATGTTAATCCGGTAGCAACGCCCCCCGATGAGTCCGAAGTCTCGCCATGTGGCAGACGAATAAAATGGGCTAAACTGGTCCTATCGGAGGCAAGGGTCAGTGAAATTTCTTCCCTTCTAAACCATGCAGTGGCATCCTTGGGGTCGCCCCTAGAAGGGGTGGGTAGGCCAAGTGGACTCTTTGTCTCCTTAGTAGAGGCCCTGACTAATGTATTTACCATCCACTCTAGCAAGCTGAGTAACAAGAGAAGTAAAAAACCTGAAGATGGCTGGTATACTCATTCATGTAGGGTCCATAAGGCAAGGCTTGTTGAGGCAGTAAAGCGTAATTCCCACAGTGATATACAGGTAGCAAGGAAGGCCTACAACAGATCCCTCAAACATGCTAAGAGGGAGTGGGAAGATACATTTTGGGAAGATCTGCTCCAAGCTAGCAAACGTAGGGACTCAAGGGCTTTTTGGAACCTTATAGGATCACTGAATAGGCCCGAGGCAGCTATGAGACCCTGTAACATCCCGCCACAAAGTTGGGTAAAACATTTTGGAACTTTATACCTCCCGGCACAAGGGGAATTGAATGTGAGGGCGTACTCCCCTCTAGCAATTGAACCGCATGCCTATGATCTCTTTACCCCTCTAGAGATTGAAAAAGTGATAGGGTGGGTAGCCCCCCGCAAGGCATCTGGCCCAGATGGTCTTCCTGGGGACCTTATGAGGGCATATCCAGTTGAGTGGGGTAGGGTCATTGCAGCACTCCTAAATGACATCATGAGGGGAGGGCCAGTGCCAGAATCATGGAAAGGGGCGGTGGTGGTACCGATTTATAAAAAAGGGTGTAGAGAAACCCCGGGGAACTACCGCCCTATAAGCCTGATAGACTCCACCCAAAAGATAGCAGGCAAAGCCATACTTGGGAGGATCCTACACTGGGTGGAGGAGAACAAGATACTATCCGATTTTCAGGCAGGTTTCCGGGCAGGAATGGGGACAATAGAGCAGGTGTTTAGGTTGGCACTCTTGGGGTGGAAGGTGGTGGAGCTAGGCAAAGGCAGTCTATACTTGGCCTTTATAGACCTAAAGACTGCCTTTGACCTAGTCCCCCGGGAAGAATTGTGGAGGGTGCTTCATGAGTTGGGACTGCCCCCCTACATCCTGTCCCTCCTCGTCAGCCTACATGCCCATACCTTCGCCCAGGTCCGCTGGGGTAAAAGCGGAGAGCTCACTGAGAAAATACCGGTGTCCAGGGGCGTGAGACAGGGCTGCGTCCTGGCGCCCACCCTATTTTCACTATATGTGAATGGGGTGGTAGAATATCTTCAATCAATCAATCAATCAATCAGGTCATTTATAGAGCGCACTACTCACCCGTAGGGTCTCAAGGCGCTAGGTGGGGGGGGGTGCCGTTACTGCTCGAACAGCCAGGTCTTGAGCTTCTTCCTGAAGGAGAGGTGGTCTTGGGTCAGGCGCAGGTCGGTCGGGAGTGAGTTCCAGGTCTTGGCGGCCAGGTAGGAGAAGGACCTTCCTCCTGTTGTCGCTCTTCGGATGCGGGGGACGGCGGCGAGGGCGTGGCTGGTTGATCTGAGGAGGCGCTTGGGAGTGTAGAAGTTGATCCGGTTGTTGAGGTAGCTCGGGCCTTGGTCGTGTAGGGCTTTGTGCGCGTGGGTGAGGAGACGGAAGGTGATTCTCTTGTTGACCGGGAGCCAATGCAGATCTCTCAGGTGTCCGGAGATGTGGCTGCGTCGGGGGATGTCGAGGATGAGTCTGACCGAGGCGTTCTGGATCCGCTGGAGTCTCTTCTGGTGCTTGGCGGTGGTTCCGGCGTAGAGGGCGTTGCCGTAGTCCAGTCGGCTGGTGACGAGGGCCTGGGTGACCGTCTTCCTCGTCTCGGTGGGGATCCACCGGAAGATCTTACGTAGCATGCGCAGGATGTTGAAGCATGACGAGGAGACGGCGTTGACTTGTCTGGTCATGGAGAGGGAGGAGTCCAGGATGAAGCCCAGGTTGCGTGCGTGGTCCGTCGGTTTGGGTGCGGTGCCCAGGGCGGGGGGCCACCAGGAGTCGTCCCAGGCGGAGGGCGAGGAGCCCAGGATGAGGACCTCCGTCTTGTCTGAGTTCAGTTTCAGGCGGCTGGTCGTCATCCATTCGGCTACATCTCTCATCCCTTCGTGCAGGGTGGCTCTGGCGGTGGCGGGGTCGTTGGTCAGGGAGAGGATCAGCTGGGTGTCGTCGGCGTAGGAGATTGTGTTGAGGTTGTGTTGGCGTGCGATGGCCGCGAGGGGGCTCATGTAGACGTTGAAGAGG
This sequence comes from Lissotriton helveticus, assembly GCF_964261635.1. Taxonomy (NCBI): domain Eukaryota; kingdom Metazoa; phylum Chordata; class Amphibia; order Caudata; family Salamandridae; genus Lissotriton; species Lissotriton helveticus. The sequence goes on along the minus strand of NW_027611672.1, from coordinate 2,089,603 downwards.
GTGGGGCTCAGTGAGGATCCTTGAGGGACGCCGCAGATTACTTTGGTGGCCTCTGACTTGTACGGTGGTAGGCGGACTCTCTGTGTTCTTCCGTCGAGGAAGGAGGTGATCCATTCCAGTGCCTTATCCTGGATTCCGATGTTGCCGAGGCGCTGTACTAGGGTGCGGTGGCAGACAGTGTCGAAAGCCGCGGAGAGGTCCAGGAGGATGAGGGCCGCTGTTTCTCCGTTGTCCATCAGGGTTTGAATGTCATCGGTGGCAGCGATGAGGGCGGTCTCGGTGCTGTGGTTCGCTCGGAAGCCAGACTGTGAGGGGTCGAGGGATCCATTCGTCTCGAGGAAGGCGGCCAGCTGTTTGTTGACGGTCTTCTCGATGACTTTGGCCGGGAACGGGAGGAGCGAGATGGGACGGTAATTCTTGAGGTCGGTGGGGTCTGCTGTGGGTTTCTTGAGAAGAGCGCTTTTGGACTCAATTGGACCCAGCTGATGCTCCTTGTCTCGGAGGTGTGCGGATTCCCACCCTGCTATTTGCGGACGACACGCTTTTGATCTCCAAGACTCCGCAAGGTCTCCAAAAACTGCTAACCCGTTTTCAGGATTTTTGTGCTTCAAAGGGCCTAGTAATTAACGTGGATAAAACTAAATACTTAGTCCTAAATCCCCCTAGGAAATTGGGCCGTCCTCCCAGGCTCAATTCTGTTGCCTTGGAGAAAGTATCCGAATTCGATTATCTTGGAATTCGGATAACGGACAAAATGTCTTGGGCACCCCACATTGATAAGATGGTTCTCAACCACAAAAGGGTAGGAGGAGCCTTGTTGAGGGAATTCCGGGCTTCACCAAGGAGATCGCTTACCCCAGTAATTGAAATCTACAAAGCCAAGGTAGTAACATCGGCCTTGTATGGGGCAGAATTGTGGGGTCATTGCCGTCTGGAGGCCCTGGCCACAGCGGAAAGTAAGCTGCTAAAAACCATTATTGCCATCCCCCCGAGCACTCCGACTATACCTGTGTTGCTGGACACAGGCTGTAAAAACATCAAAGACCAGGCCCAACTTCGTCCCCTCCTACTATGGACAAGAATCTGGAGGTGTGAAGAACTGAAATCATATGCTGATGGACTGGCTAAAATAATGAGTCTGGGTGGCTGGGCAAAAATAAGATGGCTGAGAGACACTAAAAAGCTTCTGGAGAAAATTGGACTGGGGGACTGTTGGACAACTCGCACAGCACCACCAAAAGAGGTTGTGAAGAGCCTTTATTGGAAATGGTCGGCGGAACATTTAGTTACAAACCCGAATCACTGCAAGTCCACGGCTGCTTTTTTAGTGGTAAAAGATGTGGTGGCATTTGAGCCTTATTTGGACCTCATTACCCTTACTTTTGACCGAGCACTATACTTTAAATTTAGAGTTGGCTCTCTCCCGCTTGGGGCTGTGGTATCAAAATGGAAATCAGCTGCTCACATGTCTCCCAACTGCGCATGTTGTCCGAGCAGGATTGAGTCCATCACGCACATCCTGTTTGAATGTCCGGACTATGCAAAGCCCAGGAGCACTTGGCTTAAACCTCTTTGCCGAAATATGGGTACACGTAGTTACCTAGTAGCTTTGCGCATCCTAATGACGGACACATCCCCCCCAATCATATGTGGAATAGCAAAATTTTTAAAGCAGTTTTGGCTTATTCGTTGCAAGAGACTGTCAGTAGCAGTTTAATTCTCTTTTTAGATAATTTATTCTGGGCATTTTTATGTCCTTTTATCCTTTTTAAATGAGTTTATTACTGACTTCTTATGTATTGGTTTTGTACATTTTTACATGGTTGTATTGTATTGTGCTTACAAGATATCTTGCATATCGAATAAAAGCTTATGACTGACTGACTGATAATTATTTCTCTGACTGAGTTACCATGCAGGACCACAGTGGTTAATTGTTGAACATTCACAGCAATAACTGTGAAAGGAGGCTGAAGTCAGCCACTGGCTCTCCCTGGGCTCGGCTAAACTGCTTTTCCTCGTGCAGGTGAGCCAGTGAGATATAGGAGATGAGCAGAACCCCCACTCCTTCCCGAGACGCCAGTGACACTGCGAGCTATGGGAAGAGGAAGGGTGGAGGCTCCTGTGCCCTGCTGCAGGCTCTATCTTCTGCCTTCTCCTGCCCAATCCATATAACTCGGAGAGGCAGTGGAAAGAGAAAGGCAGAGGCTGTGTATTAGGACATTGTAATGTTGAGAGCAGCAGGCCTATATCAGGTTGTATAGGCTGCTGCTACTCCATTGTCTTCAATGGAGGTCTCAACATTTCAATGTTCTAAGCTTTGTCTCGCAAAGTATTTATTCTGAATTCCAGTCCTTGGGTCGCCGTCCAATAGGGCTCACAAGACACTGACTCGCCGCATCATCCCTTCAGATCATTTATAGATAAAAAGCGCCAACACATTGACACTTTGTTGCTTTCATTGCTCAGCATTCGAACTCTGCCTTAGCTTGGCTTGTATTGCAGTTGCTCAGAGAGCATGGTTTCTATAAATATAAGAGTCTGGTTGACTGATTTATGCAGTGTGTACAGAATTATGTACAAGGAATTTTACGTACCTTTGCAAACCAGATTGTTTTGATTCCCAAGTTTCATGGTCTGTAAATGGAAAGATGGGGGTTATGAAGAAGTGGACTGGATTGTTAGGGTTTGTTCTCTGAGACTGTGGGTGCACTCTATATTCACAGAGACTTTCTCCAGCAAGGAATCATGGCTTGTGAACCGAAAAAAATATTAATTCATTAACCATAGTTGCTTCACAAATGCCTCCAGAGAACAAGAGATTCTTTTGTTTTGTAAGTTCAGGACAGTTATTTGTAAAATGTGATGAAGTGTGATAGTCGTCTGACGCAAAACTATTTCTTTACTTCCTTTCAAGGTATTCTGGGATGACCAGGCAGTGCAGCGTGGCTGCCCTCCTTGGAGGAACAAAATATAATATAACTGTCAGGTAAGGATTCCGATAACTATAAGTTTCCTTTTCCCCTGTTTCTCCTTTCTCTATTCCCTTTCTTGATCTCTGTTTTGTTTTTGTCTCTTCAGCTTCAACATTTGACACTATTCTTGTTGTTATCAAACTTCTGATAATAATATGATGGAGCCACATTCCTCCTTAACTATTGGACATATGTCTTCTCCTCTACACCACGTGATACTCTCCTCCCTCTGGCTGTTCTTTCAGCGTCTTTTCCCTCTTAATCTGACTTCCATCTCTTTACGTCCTCCTAAACTATCCTTTTCTGTCTTATCTACTACAAGCAAAAGACACAGTATATGTGTGTGGACACACATGCACACAAGGCTTGCTTTAGGGTGGTGGTGGAGTCGCACCTGGTGCTGACCTTGGGGGCACTGTGTTTAGAAGTAACTTATGGGTTCACAAGCATCTGCTGCACAGTTTCCTGTGCTGGAACATGTGGTGAAAGTAGAAGATAGCCTTTTTTCTCTTTCTTCTGTTTTGTGTTTTACTTTTCTAGACCCTTTTTAGTTTCCTTTACTGTTGTGCTGGTTTTTTCTCTTTTTCAGGTGTTGCAGTACCTGGGTCCTGTCGGAGGAGTGTGATGAGTTCTGGGCCACCAAGTAAGTCCTTATCATCCGCACAATTTGAAATAGTGAATTCCACTGAGCTAACTGCACACAGCGTCAGTCTACAGTGGCATTTAAAGAAGTGATTACAACAAGGTGATTTCCTTCGTTCAATAAAATGGCCCTTCCTAGATCACTGGAAAAAGGAATAGATTAACAGTCTAGGTGGGCAGGGGAGTAAATAACATCTGATAATTCATTAAAAGTATTACAAATATCTCATTGTGATGCCAGCCTTTGCCACGGAAATTGACAATTGATAGTGTTGGCTGCTTCTGAGAATTTGTGTCACAATATATGTGCAACTTGTGTTTCTTTCTTAAATATTAATTACGTTTTCGCTCACATCCATGAGCTCCAGTAATCCGAAGCTCCCAATCTACACAGTGTCCCAGAGCTGTTTCACCACTATCAGAAATGATACTCAACTGATTTCCTAGCTTGTTTTTGTATAAAGTATAAAGTCACAAATGTTTTGTCTTTGTTTTCATTTACAATTTTTGACTCCATTTCTACAGGTGATTGAAGCATGAACAGAAAAAAGAAGGTTTAAATTTAGTGAAATACAACGAAAAGGATTATTTCAAGGAAAGTTAAAACATTCTTGAGCTCTTGAGAAGAAACACATTCTATGTGCCAGGAACGGTGAGGATGTTGGAGTGGAAGAAACTGGTGAATGTGAAAGTTGTCAAATCCCTAAAGGAAAATGACCATACATACCAAGTGTCAGTAACTGAGATTGAGGAGAACATTGGCCACAATTGATTCCCACGCAGTTCACATGAGAAAACTCAGTGTTGTAAATTCTGTTTGATGGTTTATGAGAAATGCTTTGGAGACCCAGACCCTCCCCAACAGATCAGCATCCGTAGACGTGTTGTGATGTGACAGAACCGTCAAAAAGACTAATATCCCTGGTTTACAAGCGGAAGCTTTTGTCTCTGTCTCCTGAAGATGAGAGGAGAGAAAGGGTTGTTTAAAAGAAAGTCATTGTAAATACGCTTTCAGATGTCGTTACAGCAAAGATGCTGGATTATCATTTCCAATATAGGAAGATTTTCCCCCACCAACACTGTCTCTTGGGTCGATCCAAGTGGTTTCAAAGTGTCCTGTAACTCCAAAGTCGATCATGTACCTGTCTTAGCCACTGAGCAAAAAAGCATATACTGGCACGGAAAGTATAAAAGGGGCCAGTGTTACGCTATTGATAATTCATAAACCACCCTGGCATGCCCTAATCATCTGTCATTACTGGTATGAACAAACATACCTTACAGGCAAACACTAAAGCCCTAAGACCTGAAAACTCCTAAATCAAATGTGATAAACTAGAATCACTAAATAAGACTAATTAAACTAGAGGGAATTCACCCGGGCATAACTTGGAGAAAATGAATCCATGTGAGGCATCTTAATCAATACAAGGGGCTCCTCAGTGAAAGTTAATAAGACAAGTTAGATCAGTGCCTTTAAAGGTAGGAAAATGATCTCCAGGGAAAAACTATCATTAGTTAAATATATGTTAAGAAGAGCATCTGAAATGTACTTTAGAAGTTAATGCTGAGTTGTAACATAAACAAGTACACAATCAGAAATCAAATTCAGTCTTAAGATGACATGTATCCAGGAACAAACCCAACTTGGAGAAACAAACAACTTGAATAAGAGCAATGACTGTGAGAACAGCTTTAGTTATCAATCCTACCTCACTAAACATGAGAAAACTAGCACTGGACGAAAACCCTATCAGTGTCCTGAATGCCAGAAACTCTTCAATCACAAATCCAGCCTTACGGTACATGAAAGAACCCACACTGGGCATAATCCGTATCAGTGCTCGGAATGCTGTAAAAGCTTCAGTAGCAAATCCAATCTCACTTCACATGAAAGAACCCACACTGGGCAAAAACCTTATCAGTGCCCTGAATGCCAAAAAAGCTTCAGTTTTAGTGGCAGTCTGATTCAACATCAGGGAATTCACACTGGCCAAAAACCTTATCCGTGCTCTGAGTGCCGGAAAAGCTTCAATCGTAAATCCAGACTTACTGCACATGAAAGAGCCCACACTGGACAAAAACCTTATCGGTGCTCTAAATGCTTTAAAAGCTTCAGTCATAAATCTAGCCTTACTGTACATGAAAGGACCCACACTGGACAAAAACCTTATCAGTGCCCTGAATGCTGTAAATGCTTCAGTCATAAATCCAGCCTTACTGCACACGAAAGAACCCACACTGGGCAGAAACCGTATCAGTGTTCTGAATGCCAAAAAGGTTTCTATCACAAATCCGGTTTAACTCAACATGAGAGAATCCATACTGGGCTCGAACCCTATCAGTGCTCTGAATGCCAGAAAAGCTTCAGTCGAAAAATAATTCTCACTCACCATGAGAGAACTCACACTGGGCAAAAACCTTATCAGTGCTCTGAATGCTGTAAAAGCTTCAGTCATAAATCCAGCCTTATTGCACATGAAAGGACCCACACTGGACAAAAACCTTATCAGTGCTCTGAATGCTGTAAAAACTTCAGTCAGAAATACAACCTTACTGTGCATGAAAGAACCCACACTGGGCAGAAACGGTATCAGTGTTCTGAATGCCAAAAAGGTTTCTATCACAAATCCGGTTTAACTCAACATGAGAGAATCCATACTGGGCTCAAACCCTATCAGTGTTCTGAATGCTGTAAAAGCTTCAATCAGAAATACAACCTTACTGTGCATGAAAGAAACCACACTGGGCATAAACGGTATCAGTGTTCTGAATGCCAAAAAGGTTACTATCACAAATCCGGTTTAACTCTACATGAGAGAATCCATACTGGGCTCAAACAGTATCAGTGCTCTGAATGCCAAAAAAGCTTCAGTCAGAAATGCAACCTTACTGTGCATGAAAGGACCCACACTGGGCAAAAACCTTATCAGTGCCCTGTATGCCAGCAAAGCTTCAGACTGAAACAGACTCTCACTCACCATGAGAGAACCCACACTGGGCAAAAACCTTATCAGTGCCCTGAATGCCAGAAAAGCTTCAGACTGAAACAGACTCTCACTCACCATGAGAGAACTCACACTGGGTATAAACCATATCAGTGCTCTGAATGCCACAAAAGCTTCAGATTGAAAACAACTCTCACTAGACATGAGAGAACTCACACTGGGGTAAAACCTTCTTAGTTCTCGGAATGCTGGAAAAGTTTCAGCCGGAAATCTGGTCTCACTCAACCTGCGAGAACTTACCTGGAAAAAACCTTGTCATTGTTCTAAATGCCTGAGAAGGGTCTGCTGGAGATTCAGTTTCATTCAACAAGAGAGAACCCACAATGAGAAAGAAAATGACTCATGCTCTCAATGTGACAAAAACTTCAGTTGTAAATGTAACCTTTCTATATAAGAGAGACAATGTGGGAGAATAAAAGGTGCTCACTGTCAACCCTGAGGAGGAGCTTTCAGCATCACAAAACATTTACATGAAGCAGCCACAAAGGCACCGCTCCATTGATTGTCCAACAAACTGTCTACTGAGAAAAGCACACAGCGAGGGATGGAAATGCTTGAATTAACCTCACTCTTTTGTAACTATTTGTGGCCTCATTCCATTCAGCGTGTTTTGCTCCCTGACTGTTTATAAGCAATGACTGACCCACAAAGGCGATTCTATCCTGAATTTTGAGGTCACTTTGCTAGGATCTGGAATCCAAGTAACCTCGAAATGTTTCCAGCCTTAATGAGCCTCACCAGGGGGCTGCAGCAGGAGTCCCTTTGTCGTAGGTCCCTATGGGCCCAATGTCTGCTCATGTCTATGCCATGTAGGGCTGATCATTTAGAAAAACTAAAGGTGATGGATGGACTGGTAGTTAATCTCGGCAACATCCCATCACATCATTCTCTAGTCTTTTTGTAACTACAGACAAGGCCAGCCACATGCAAACCATTCTTGGCTGCACCCTAAATAGTCCTAATGACTTCTATTCCAAAAGGACACAGCCTCGTATTACAAAGATCCACATGAGTAGCCTCTTTCCATCTTCTTTTTGTTTCAAATGGAACCTGCTATCCCCTAAACCATGCCTCAGGCCTGCCACGTTCCATGCTTTGGCTCTTATCATCAACCTTGAACCTTCTCCATAACTTGGAAGCTCCAAAGACTTTGCAGCTGTTGTAACTGCTTGAAGTTTCCCACATTTTGATGGCCGTGAATTCAGGTTCAACTTGATAAACCAACTCTACTCTGTGGGAATTTTGCACTTCAAGCCACTTCTGTGCAGCTCGTCATCTTCTGAGACTGATTCAGCCAAAAACCTTGCATCAAATTCCAGTGTTAATCATCACCAGAGACTAAACTTATCTTTGTCTTCTCGAGCATAGCTACCGAAGTCAGCTACAATTTTGTAGGTGCCTTCCTGATTGATTCAGTGGATCTGCTTTTTTTAAAAATTAATTTACCTTTTTGTTTGGTTTTGACAGTTGTTTTTGCTAATTCATAATCCTTAAATCACAGCCCTCCTTTAGATTTCGCTTCTTAATCATTATTAAATATTATTTTTGATCTAAACTTGGTTTGAATCTTAAAGTTCCTTGTCTATTTTTAATAAACTGTATTGAAATTTGTGACTTCCACTGTTTTGCTTTACCTTCGAGTGCGCCTTAGGCCATACTGCTCAAGCCATGTTACCAAAAGCGAGCTAAGAACACTTGAGTAGAAGACACATTTAGCTTTGCTGACCAATGTTTGGGAAAAACAAAGCAGGCTGACTCCAGAAAGCACACTACCTAGCTGGAAAGGTTACTCTCTTAGGTGGCATCTGCACCACTTGTAGATGCAAAAATCAAAGATTACGAGGGAAGCTGTTGGGATCTGTGCCCCCAGAATTTGAGACTGCCACCCTCTCTCAAACAGTTGATAGAGCTAAAGATGCACCCGTCAGAGATTCATGTCCCAGCAACTAAGACTGCTCGCTCCTGTCATACAACACTCACACTGAATCACACTCCCGGTGCAATGTACAAACTTTTACATAAACAAGTTGTCTTGTGCTTTGTGAACATGCTTTCATCCCCCTTTGTATGTAAATTAGTTTCTGTGATCAGACACCCCAGGCTCCCATCTCTTCTAGTGCTGATGATAATTTGAGAACTGTAACGAGATCACAAACAAGGGCTGTATGGAGAAATAATCATCTTGCAAGTCACACAGTAGTTTGTACTTCTTTGTTAGTCTTTTAAATGTACATCCCCCATCCCGTTCCAAGGTACAGTATAGCTTACGAAGCGCGACTCTCTTGTGGCCCGCTCCCCTGATTAAGTCCATAAGAACAGAAACAGAGTCCAATTTACTGAAGAAGCGCAGAGGCAGGTAAACTAGAGGGGTCGAGAAGCAGTATTAAATGTATTAACAGCATTTTTGCAACTTCCACTCTACCCATTGGTCGACACTTGCAGGGAGCCCCAAAACGACAGGGAACTGCAAAACTTGGACACCACCTAAGTTGCCCTGTATACGTTCTTTGTCGTTGTGGTAAGTTCATTGCTTAATACCTGAAGATGTCAGGGTGCCACCCCAGTACTAATTGGGGCAGCACTTCCTGTTCTAAGTTGTTAGTCTGCGCATGGGATATAAGCTGGATTTGGTCCAATCTAGCCTTAGTCTAGAAGCCCTACCAAAATCGTCTAGAACCTCCATCACTTGTGGTAGCTACAAATGCACGTTCCTGAGGTACACAAATGCATCATCAGCATACAGTGATATGTCCTCTCAATTTGGCTCACTCGGTATACTGATTGCTGGGTCCTGTGAACGAAACAGGGCAGCAAACAGATCCATGGCTAGGGCAAAAGTAATCGACAGCGGGCATCTTTGCTGCATGCTTCAAAAGAAACTGAGATCTCTGCCTGTCCGGATGCGGGCCAGCAGGTTGGTGTAGAGGATATTTATCCAGTGTAATATTTCTGGGCCTAGTTCCATGCACATCAGCACTTTCGTTAAGTAAAACTACTCCAGGGTGTTGAAGGCCTTCTCTATATCTAGTGAGAGTGCTGTGTATGGAGACAATTCATGAAGATTCTTTTCCAGCAGCCGGAGAGGCGCCATAGGTTAAGACATATTTTTCTCAAAGGTACAATACCATTCCGGTCTTGGTGGCAGGGGAGCAACCTTTTTGCAAGGACCTTCCTGTGAATCTTGTGGTCGGTACACAGTGGCCAGTAGGAGCGTAGCTCCAGGGGGTCCCTGTTGGGCTTAGGCAGTACCAATATCATAGCCTCCCATAGGGATCCCGGTAATGTGCCCTCCTGCCGGGCCTGTTGCTACATTTGGAGTAGCTTTGGAGAGAGGGTTGCTCTGTAGGTGAAGTAAAAGTCCACCGGGAACCCGTCCATCCCAGAAGTTTTGTTGCACCTGATATAGTCAATCATGAAGCCAATTTCCCCAGTGGTCAGGGTTTCATCTGGTGTATGTGCCTGAAGGGGGTTAAGTCTGGGGATCGACATTCTATTCAAATACTCATCTAATTGGGGCGCATGCACTCCCAACACAGCCTGGTATACAGACGTCTGGTACTACAGGAAAGCCTGGTTTATATCTGCTTGTACATTCAATATCTCTCCCACCGGGGATCTGCTGGCCTTTCTGGGGGTCTTTGTGGTCAACAACCTTAGTAGCCATGCTAGAACCTGATAGTGTAGTGTTCCTAGTCTGACCACCGCCTCTTTTTACTCCTTTCGAAGAGGGTTGATTGTGTTCTAGTTTCATGCAGCTACCCCAGATATATTTCCGTTGTTCATATTGTTTGTTCAAGGGAGAGGTTCTGGGCTCGCAAGGCATGTTTTACACCGTGCTACATCTTGATGCACAGGCCTTATGTGAGACCCTTAAAGGTATCCCACTCTATCACTGTTGTAGAGGCAGTCCCTTCATTCTCCTCAAAGATGGCGATATGTGTACTTACAGTATCACAGAAGACTCCGTCCTGTAGGGCCGGGGCATATAGCCTCCTAGTAGGTACTGGTACATGTTGTCTGCCTCACTGAATCATCATTTTGAGGTGGTCGTGGAACTAAAGTGTGTGGCCTAGACATTCAGATCACAAGACCAAGGAAGCCACAGAGGGATTGCATAGGAGCAAGTCAGTTCTGGTGTGCAGTTAGTGTACTGGTGAGAACAAAAAGTATTCTCATGTACGAGGATTCATCTGTCAGCAGATGTTTCACGTCTGGGTAAGCATAAGCCAGTCCACAATGCATGGGTCACTCTGATTGCATGCTCATGTTGTGGTGGGGGGAGGATCTATCTAGGGAGGTGTCGTGGGCAGAATTGTAGTTCCCACCCCATATACTCGGTGTTGCCAGGGCTTGTATCAAGGGCTTGGATGAAATACACCTGTCTCAAACTCAACACAGACAAGATGGAAGTCCTCATTTTTGGGAACAACATCTCACCATGGAATGACTCATGGTGTCTCATGGAGTACGGCATACCCCCCGCATCAACATACCATGCCCATAACCTCTGCATCATTCTGGATAGCAAGCTATCCATGAAGAAACAAGTTAATGGAGTCTCATCCACCTGCTCCCACACCCTTTGCAGGCTCCACAAGAGCTTCAGGTGGCTCCCGGCAAACACCAGAAGGACCATCATGCAAGCCCTCATCACTAGCAGACTGGACACTGGAAACAATCTGCGTAAGAGTCATTGCACCCCTCCAGGATAGACTCCAGACAATACAGAACTCAGTGGCAAGACTCATACTCAACCTCCCAGAAGGATCCAAGTCACACCCCATCTCAAGAAACTACACTGGCTTCTGATTCAGATGAGATGCCAGTTCAAGATGATGAGTCATGCCTACATGGCCTTGCACAACGAAGGACCAGCATACATCAACAAATGTCTGACCTTCCACTAACCGTCCAGACAGCTTCGATCAGCTTCCCTCTCCCTCGTAGACAATCCCTGAGGGGTCAAGGTTGTCTAGTTCAGTGGTTTCCAGAAACTATTCACTCCCTGGTAAGGTTTGGAGGGTTTATGGTAGCAGTTCTACCTGATGTACCGAAACAATTACAGAATGAGTACGGGGCAAGACCTGCCCTGAACTTAGGGATGAAACTGATGGAAATTTTTCTGCAGTATCGACCATTATGTTAAGTAACATAAAAGGGGAAGCAGCAGCATCGGCTATACACCAATGCCTGAGGGAATTCAATCCTGCACAGCAGGAGTGGGAATTACCTAGACTTATCGAGGAAACCTATGCTATGTTAGACAGAGATAATTTGGGAGCCAGATCTGGGAAAACACAATTATTTATTTATTTCTTTATTTTTGTGTTTTATAGAGCGCAAACTTGACCCGTTAGTGCTTTACAGGAATTATAGGATTGTGCAAAAAGACTGAGAATCACATTAGGAGGTGGTGGGGTGCAGAATACATAACAGGTTTATAGGATTGTTCAAAAAGACTGAGAAGCACATTAGGAGGTGGCGGGGTGCAGAATACATAACAGGTTTCTTAGTGGGGTGACTAGAGAATCCGAAGGGAGGCAATAGCTAGACGTATATCAGGGTCATAGTGGTAGTTGAAGCCAAAATTTAAATGAGGAATTCACCCATAAGGAAGGTTTTGGTATCCTTTTTGAAACGTGACAGAGAAGGGATTCTTCTGATGGCGGGTGGGAGAGAGTTCCATATTCTAGGAGCGGCCACAGAGAAAGCATGATTGTAAGTTTTTTTAATGAAAATGATCAGGTTGCAGCAGGAGATCTCTGGCGGACCGGGAGTTTCTGATTCCTCCAGAAAGTTAAGAGTAATTCTGAAAAGGATAATTCTAAGCAAGCACCCAATTCTTCCAGGAAGAAATGATATAATAAACACAAAATTAAACAAAATAACACACAATCAGGGTGGGTCGCCTAAGCAGGAATCCACTGACAAAAAATCTGAGAAATAATAACATTAAAAAACTTGACAGGTATCAGGATACTGATACACAATCCTCTTGTTCCTTTTAGGATTCATCCGGTAGAGGTTCTGAGAGAGGTTGATGGTCAGAGCGCAGATTAGAAGAGCATGTGAAGCCAAACTCTTGTCTGAGTTCAGTTTCAGGCGGCTGGTCGTCATCCATTCGGCTACATCTCTCATCCCTTCGTGCAGGTTGGCTCTGGCGGTGGCGGGGTCGTTGGTCAGGGAGAGGATCAGCTGGGTGTCGTCGGCGTAGGAGATTATGTTGAGGTTGTGTTGGCGTGCGATGGCCGCGAGGGGGCTCATGTAGATGTTGAAGAGGGTGGGGCTCAGTGAGGATCCTTGAGGGACGCCGCAGATGACTTTGGTGGCCTCTGACTTGTACGGTGGTAGGCGGACTCTCTGTGTTCTTCCGTCGAGGAAGGAGGTGATCCATTCCAGTGCCTTATCCTGGATTCCGATGTTGCCGAGGCGCTGTACTAGGGTGCGGTGGCAGACAGTGTCGAAAGCCGCGGAGAGGTCCAGGAGGATGAGGGCCGCTGTTTCTTCGTTGTCCATCAGGGTTCGAATGTCATCGGTGGCAGCGATGAGGGCGGTCTCGGTGCTGTGGTTCGCTCGGAAGCCAGACTGTGAGGGGTCGAGGGATCCATTCGTCTCGAGGAAGGCGGCCAGCTGTTTGTTGACGGTCTTCTCGATGACTTTGGCCGGGAACGGGAGGAGCGAGATGGGACGGTAATTCTTGAGGTCGGTGGGGTCTGCTGTGGGTTTCTTGAGAAGAGCGCTTTTGGACTCAATTGGACCCAGCTGATGCTCCTTGTCTCGGAGGTGTGCGGATTCCCACCCTGCTATTTGCGGACGACACGCTTTTGATCTCCAAGACTCCGCAAGGTCTCCAAAAACTGCTAACCCATTTTCAGGATTTTTGTGCTTCAAAGGGCCTAGTAATTAACGTGGATAAAACTAAATACTTAGTCCTAAATCCCCCTAGGAAATTGGGCCGTCCTCCCAGGCTCAATTCTGTTGCCTTGGAGAAAGTATCCGAATTCGATTATCTTGGAATTCGGATAACGGACAAAATGTCTTGGGCACCCCACATTGATAAGATGGTTCTCAACCACAAAAGGGTAGGAGGAGCCTTGTTGAGGGAATTCCGGGCTTCACCAAGGAGATCGCTTACCCCAGTAATTGAAATCTACAAAGCCAAGGTAGTAACATCGGCCTTGTATGGGGCAGAATTGTGGGGTCATTGCCGTCTGGAGGCCCTGGCCACAGCGGAAAGTAAGCTGCTAAAAACCATTATTGCCATCCCCCCGAGCACTCCGACTATACCTGTGTTGCAGGACACAGGCTGTAAAAACATCAAAGACCAGGCCCAACTTCGTCCCCTCCTACTATGGACAAGAATCTGGAGGTGTGAAGAACTGAAATCATATGCTGATGGACTGGCTAAAATAATGAGTCTGGGTGGCTGGGCAAAAATAAGATGGCTGAGAGACACTAAAAAGCTTCTGGAGAAAATTGGACTGGGGGACTGTTGGACAACTCGCACAGCACCACCAAAAGAGGTTGTGAAGAGCCTTTATTGGAAATGGTCGGCGGAACATTTAGTTACAAACCCGAATCACTGCAAGTCCACGGCTGCTTTTTTAGTGGTAAAAGATGTGGTGGCATTTGAGCCTTATTTGGACCTCATTACCCTTCCTTTTGACCGAGCACTATACTTTAAATTTAGAGTTGGCTCTCTCCCGCTTGGGGCTGTGGTATCAAAATGGAAATCAGCTGCTCACATGTCTCCCAACTGCGCATGTTGTCCGAGCAGGATTGAGTCCATCACGCACATCCTGTTTGAATGTCCGGACTATGCAAAGCCCAGGAGCACTTGGCTTAAACCTCTTTGCCGAAATATGGGTACACGTAGTTACCGAGTAGCTTTGCGCATCCTAATGACGGACACATCCCCCCCAATCATATGTGGAATAGCAACATTTTTAAAGCAGTTTTGGCTTATTCGTTGCAAGAGACTGTCAGTAGCAGTTTAATTCTCTTTTTAGATAATTTATTCTGGGCATTTTTATGTCCTTTTATCCTTTTTAAATGAGTTTATTACTGACTTCTTATGTATTGGTTTTGTACATTTTTACATGGTTGTATTGTATTGTGCTTACAAGATATCTTGCATATCGAATAAAAGCTTATGACTGACTGACTGATAATTATTTCTCTGACTGAGTTACCATGCAGGACCACAGTGGTTAATTGTTGAACATTCACAGCAATAACTGTGAAAGGAGGCTGAAGTCAGCCACTGGCTCTCCCTGGGCTCGGCTAAACTGCTTTTCCTCGTGCAGGTGAGCCAGTGAGATATAGGAGATGAGCAGAACCCCCACTCCTTCCCGAGACGCCAGTGACACTGCGAGCTATGGGAAGAGGAAGGGTGGAGGCTCCTGTGCCCTGCTGCAGGCTCTATCTTCTGCCTTCTCCTGCCCAATCCATATAACTCGGAGAGGCAGTGGAAAGAGAAAGGCAGAGGCTGTGTATTAGGACATTGTAATGTTGAGAGCAGCAGGCCTATATCAGGTTGTATAGGCTGCTGCTACTCCATTGTCTTCAATGGAGGTCTCAACATTTCAATGTTCTAAGCTTTGTCTCGCAAAGTATTTATTCTGAATTCCAGTCCTTGGGTCGCCGTCCAATAGGGCTCACAAGACACTGACTCGCCGCATCATCCCTTCAGATCATTTATAGATAAAAAGCGCCAACACATTGACACTTTGTTGCTTTCATTGCTCAGCATTCGAACTCTGCCTTAGCTTGGCTTGTATTGCAGTTGCTCAGAGAGCATGGTTTCTATAAATATAAGAGTCTGGTTGACTGATTTATGCAGTGTGTACAGAATTATGTACAAGGAATTTTACGTACCTTTGCAAACCAGATTGTTTTGATTCCCAAGTTTCATGGTCTGTAAATGGAAAGATGGGGGTTATGAAGAAGTGGACTGGATTGTTAGGGTTTGTTCTCTGAGACTGTGGGTGCACTCTATATTCACAGAGACTTTCTCCAGCAAGGAATCATGGCTTGTGAACCGGAAAAAATATTAATTCATTAACCATAGTTGCTTCACAAATGCCTCCAGAGAACAAGAGATTCTTTTGTTTTGTAAGTTCAGGACAGTTATTTGTAAAATGTGATGAAGTGTGATAGTCGTCTGACGCAAAACTATTTCTTTACTTCCTTTCAAGGTATTCTGGGATGACCAGGCAGTGCAGCGTGGCTGCCCTCCTTGGAGGAACAAAATATAATATAACTGTCAGGTAAGGATTCCGATAACTATAAGTTTCCTTTTCCCCTGTTTCTCCTTTCTCTATTCCCTTTCTTGATCTCTGTTTTGTTTTTGTCTCTTCAGCTTCAACATTTGACACTATTCTTGTTGTTATCAAACTTCTGATAATAATATGATGGAGCCACATTCCTCCTTAACTATTGGACATATGTCTTCTCCTCTACACCACGTGATACTCTCCTCCCTCTGGCTGTTCTTTCAGCGTCTTTTCCCTCTTAATCTGACTTCCATCTCTTTACGTCCTCCTAAACTATCCTTTTCTGTCTTATCTACTACAAGCAAAAGACACAGTATATGTGTGTGGACACACATGCACACAAGGCTTGCTTTAGGGTGGTGGTGGAGTCGCACATGGTGCTGACCTTGGGGGCACTGTGTTTAGAAGTAACTTATGGGTTCACAAGCATCTGCTGCACAGTTTCCTGTGCTGGAACATGTGGTGAAAGTAGAAGATAGCCTTTTTTCTCTTTCTTCTGTTTTGTGTTTTACTTTTCTAGACCCTTTTTAGTTTCCTTTACTGTTGTGCTGTTTTTTTCTCTTTTTCAGGTGTTGCAGTACCTGGGTCCTGTCGGAGGAGTGTGATGAGTTCTGGGCCACCAAGTAAGTCCTTATCATCCGCACAATTTGAAATAGTGAATTCCACTGAGCTAACTGCACACAGCGTCAGTCTACAGTGGCATTTAAAGAAGTGATTACAACAAGGTGATTTCCTTCGTTCAATAAAATGGCCCTTCCTAGATCACTGGAAAAAGGAATAGATTAACAGTCTAGGTGGGCAGGGGAGTAAATAACATCTGATAATTCATTAAAAGTATTACAAATATCTCATTGTGATGCCAGCCTTTGCCACGGAAATTGACAATTGATAGTGTTGGCTGCTTCTGAGAATTTGTGTCACAATATATGTGCAACTTGTGTTTCTTTCTTAAATATTAATTACGTTTTCGCTCACATCCATGAGCTCCAGTAATCCGAAGCTCCCAATCTACACAGTGTCCCAGAGCTGTTTCACCACTATCAGAAATGATACTCAACTGATTTCCTAGCTTGTTTTTGTATAAAGTATAAAGTCACAAATGTTTTGTCTTTGTTTTCATTTACAATTTTTGACTCCATTTCTACAGGTGATTGAAGCATGAACAGAAAAAAGAAGGTTTAAATTTAGTGAAATACAACGAAAAGGATTATTTCAAGGAAAGTTAAAACATTCTTGAGCTCTTGAGAAGAAACACATTCTATGTGCCAGGAACGGTGAGGATGTTGGAGTGGAAGAAACTGGTGAATGTGAAAGTTGTCAAATCCCTAAAGGAAAATGACCATACATACCAAGTGTCAGTAACTGAGATTGAGGAGAACATTGGCCACAATTGATTCCCACGCAGTTCACATGAGAAAACTCAGTGTTGTAAATTCTGTTTGATGGTTTATGAGAAATGCTTTGGAGACCCAGACCCTCCCCAACAGATCAGCATCCGTAGACGTGTTGTGATGTGACAGAACCGTCAAAAAGACTAATATCCCTGGTTTACAAGCGGAAGCTTTTGTCTCTGTCTCCTGAAGATGAGAGGAGAGAAAGGGTTGTTTAAAAAAAAGTCATTGTAAATACGCTTTCAGATGTCGTTACAGCAAAGATGCTGGATTATCATTTCCAATATAGGAAGATTTTCCCCCACCAACACTGTCTCTTGGGTCGATCCGAGTGGTTTCAAAGTGTCCTGTAACTCCAAAGTCGATCATGTACCTGTCTTAGCCACTGAGCAAAAAAGCATATACTGGCACGGAAAGTATAAAAGGGGCCAGTGTTACGCTATTGATAATTCATAAACCACCCTGGCATGCCCTAATCATCTGTCATTACTGGTATGAACAAACATACCTTACAGGCAAACACTAAAGCCCTAAGACCTTAAAACTCCTAAATCAAATGTGATAAACTAGAATCACTAAATAAGACTAATTAAACTAGAGGGAATTCACCCGGGCATAACTTGGAGAAAATGAATCCATGTGAGGCATCTTAATCAATACAAGGGGCTCCTCAGTGAAAGTTAATAAGACAAGTTAGATCAGTGCCTTTAAAGGTAGGAAAATGATCTCCAGGGAAAAACTATCATTAGTTAAATATATGTTAAGAAGAGCATCTGAAATGTACTTTAGAAGTTAATGCTGAGTTGTAACATAAACAAGTACACAATCAGAAATCAAATTCAGTCTTAAGATGACATGTATCCAGGAACAAACCCAACTTGGAGAAACAAACAACTTGAATAAGAGCAATGACTGTGAGAACAGCTTTAGTTATCAATCCTACCTCACTAAACATGAGAAAACTAGCACTGGACGAAAACCCTATCAGTGTCCTGAATGCCAGAAACTCTTCAATCACAAATCCAGCCTTACGGTACATGAAAGAACCCACACTGGGCATAATCCGTATCAGTGCTCGGAATGCTGTAAAAGCTTCAGTAGCAAATCCAATCTCACTTCACATGAAAGAACCCACACTGGGCAAAAACCTTATCAGTGCCCTGAATGCCAAAAAAGCTTCAGTTTTAGTGGCAGTCTGATTCAACATCAGGGAATTCACACTGGCCAAAAACCTTATCCGTGCTCTGAGTGCCGGAAAAGCTTCAATCGTAAATCCAGACTTACTGCACATGAAAGAGCCCACACTGGACAAAAACCTTATCGGTGCTCTAAATGCTTTAAAAGCTTCAGTCATAAATCTAGCCTTACTGTACATGAAAGGACCCACACTGGACAAAAACCTTATCAGTGCCCTGAATGCTGTAAATGCTTCAGTCATAAATCCAGCCTTACTGCACACGAAAGAACCCACACTGGGCAGAAACCGTATCAGTGTTCTGAATGCCAAAAAGGTTTCTATCACAAATCCGGTTTAACTCAACATGAGAGAATCCATACTGGGCTCGAACCCTATCAGTGCTCTGAATGCCAGAAAAGCTTCAGTCGAAAAATAATTCTCACTCACCATGAGAGAACTCACACTGGGCAAAAACCTTATCAGTGCTCTGAATGCTGTAAAAGCTTCAGTCATAAATCCAGCCTTATTGCACATGAAAGGACCCACACTGGACAAAAACCTTATCAGTGCTCTGAATGCTGTAAAAACTTCAGTCAGAAATACAACCTTACTGTGCATGAAAGAACCCACACTGGGCAGAAACGGTATCAGTGTTCTGAATGCCAAAAAGGTTTCTATCACAAATCCGGTTTAACTCAACATGAGAGAATCCATACTGGGCTCAAACCCTATCAGTGTTCTGAATGCTGTAAAAGCTTCAATCAGAAATACAACCTTACTGTGCATGAAAGAAACCACACTGGGCATAAACGGTATCAGTGTTCTGAATGCCAAAAAGGTTACTATCACAAATCCGGTTTAACTCTACATGAGAGAATCCATACTGGGCTCAAACAGTATCAGTGCTCTGAATGCCAAAAAAGCTTCAGTCAGAAATGCAACCTTACTGTGCATGAAAGGACCCACACTGGGCAAAAACCTTATCAGTGCCCTGAATGCCAGCAAAGCTTCAGACTGAAACAGACTCTCACTCACCATGAGAGAACCCACACTGGGCAAAAACCTTATCAGTGCCCTGAATGCCAGAAAAGCTTCAGACTGAAACAGACTCTCACTCACCATGAGAGAACTCACACTGGGTATAAACCATATCAGTGCTCTGAATGCCACAAAAGCTTCAGATTGAAAACAACTCTCACTAGACATGAGAGAACTCACACTGGGGTAAAACCTTCTTAGTTCTCGGAATGCTGGAAAAGTTTCAGCCGGAAATCTGGTCTCACTCAACCTGCGAGAACTTACCTGGAAAAAACCTTGTCATTGTTCTAAATGCCTGAGAAGGGTCTGCTGGAGATTCAGTTTCATTCAACAAGAGAGAACCCACAATGAGAAAGAAAATGACTCATGCTCTCAATGTGACAAAAACTTCAGTTGTAAATGTAACCTTTCTATATAAGAGAGACAATGTGGGAGAATAAAAGGTGCTCACTGTCAACCCTGAGGAGGAGCTTTCAGCATCACAAAACATTTACATGAAGCAGCCACAAAGGCACCGCTCCATTGATTGTCCAACAAACTGTCTACTGAGAAAAGCACACAGCGAGGGATGGAAATGCTTGAATTAACCTCACTCTTTTGTAACTATTTGTGGCCTCATTCCATTCAGCGTGTTTTGCTCCCTGACTGTTTATAAGCAATGACTGACCCACAAAGGCGATTCTATCCTGAATTTTGAGGTCACTTTGCTAGGATCTGGAATCCAAGTAACCTCGAAATGTTTCCAGCCTTAATGAGCCTCACCAGGGGGCTGCAGCAGGAGTCCCTTTGTCGTAGGTCCCTATGGGCCCAATGTCTGCTCATGTCTATGCCATGTAGGGCTGATCATTTAGAAAAACTAAAGGTGATGGATGGATTGGTAGTTAATCTCGGCAACATCCCATCACATCATTCTCTAGTCTTTTTGTAACTACAGACAAGGCCAGCCACATGCAAACCATTCTTGGCTGCACCCTAAATAGTCCTAATGACTTCTATTCCAAAAGGACACAGCCTCGTATTACAAAGATCCACATGAGTAGCCTCTTTCCATCTTCTTTTTGTTTCAAATGGAACCTGCTATCCCCTAAACCATGCCTCAGGCCTGCCACGTTCCATGCTTTGGCTCTTATCATCAACCTTGAACCTTCTCCATAACTTGGAAGCTCCAAAGACTTTGCAGCTGTTGTAACTGCTTGAAGTTTCCCACATTTTGATGGCCGTGAATTCAGGTTCAACTTGATAAACCAACTCTACTCTGTGGGAATTTTGCACTTCAAGCCACTTCTGTGCAGCTCGTCATCTTCTGAGACTGATTCAGCCAAAAACCTTGCATCAAATTCCAGTGTTAATCATCACCAGAGACTAAACTTATCTTTGTCTTCTCGAGCATAGCTACCGAAGTCAGCTACAATTTTGTAGGTGCCTTCCTGATTGATTCAGTGGATCTGCTTTTTTTAAAAATTAATTTACCTTTTTGTTTGGTTTTGACAGTTGTTTTTGCTAATTCATAATCCTTAAATCACAGCCCTCCTTTAGATTTCGCTTCTTAATCATTATTAAATATTATTTTTGATCTAAACTTGGTTTGAATCTTAAAGTTCCTTGTCTATTTTTAATAAACTGTATTGAAATTTGTGACTTCCACTGTTTTGCTTTACCTTCGAGTGCGCCTTAGGCCATACTGCTCAAGCCATGTTACCAAAAGCGAGCTAAGAACACTTGAGTAGAAGACACATTTAGCTTTGCTGACCAATGTTTGGGAAAAACAAAGCAGGCTGACTCCAGAAAGCACACTACCTAGCTGGAAAGGTTACTCTCTTAGGTGGCATCTGCACCACTTGTAGATGCAAAAATCAAAGATTACGAGGGAAGCTGTTGGGATCTGTGCCCCCAGAATTTGAGACTGCCACCCTCTCTCAAACAGTTGATAGAGCTAAAGATGCACCCGTCAGAGATTCATGTCCCAGCAACTGCTCGCTCCTGTCATACAACACTCACACTGAATCACACTCCCGGTGCAATGTACAAACTTTTACATAAACAAGTTGTCTTGTGCTTTGTGAACATGCTTTCATCCCCCTTTGTATGTAAATTAGTTTCTGTGATCAGACACCCCAGGCTCCCATCTCTTCTAGTGCTGATGATAATTTGAGAACTGTAACGAGATCACAAACAAGGGCTGTATGGAGAAATAATCATCTTGCAAGTCACACAGTAGTTTGTACTTCTTTGTTAGTCTTTTAAATGTACATCCCCCATCCCGTTCCAAGGTACAGTATAGCTTACGAAGCGCGACTCTCTTGTGGCCCGCTCCCCTGATTAAGTCCATAAGAACAGAAACAGAGTCCAATTTACTGAAGAAGCGCAGAGGCAGGTAAACTAGAGGGGTCGAGAAGCAGTATTAAATGTATTAACAGCATTTTTGCAACTTCCACTCTACCCATTGGTCGACACTTGCAGGGAGCCCCAAAACGACAGGGAACTGCAAAACTTGGACACCACCTAAGTTGCCCTGTATACGTTCTTTGTCGTTGTGGTAAGTTCATTGCTTAATACCTGAAGATGTCAGGGTGCCACCCCAGTACTAATTGGGGCAGCACTTCCTGTTCTAAGTTGTTAGTCTGCGCATGGGATATAAGCTGGATTTGGTCCAATCTAGCCTTAGTCTAGAAGCCCTACCAAAATCGTCTAGAACCTCCATCACTTGTGGTAGCTACAAATGCACGTTCCTGAGGTACACAAATGCATCATCAGCATACAGTGATATGTCCTCTCAATTTGGCTCACTCGGTATACTGATTGCTGGGTCCTGTGAACGAAACAGGGCAGCAAACAGATCCATGGCTAGGGCAAAAGTAATCGACAGCGGGCATCTTTGCTGCATGCTTCAAAAGAAACTGAGATCTCTGCCTGTCCGGATGCGGGCCAGCAGGTTGGTGTAGAGGATATTTATCCAGTGTAATATTTCTGGGCCTAGTTCCATGCACATCAGCACTTTCGTTAAGTAAAACTACTCCAGGGTGTTGAAGGCCTTCTCTATATCTAGTGAGAGTGCTGTGTATGGAGACAATTCATGAAGATTCTTTTCCAGCAGCCGGAGAGGCGCCATAGGTTAAGACATATTTTTCTCAAAGGTACAATACCATTACGGTCTTGGTGGCAGGGGAGCAACCTTTTTGCAAGGACCTTCCTGTGAATCTTGTGGTCGGTACACAGTGGCCAGTAGGAGCGTAGCTCCAGGGGGTCCCTGTTGGGCTTAGGCAGTACCAATATCATAGCCTCCCATAGGGATCCCGGTAATGTGCCCTCCTGCCGGGCCTGTTGCTACATTTGGAGTAGCTTTGGAGAGAGGGTTGCTCTGTAGGTGAAGTAAAAGTCCACCGGGAACCCGTCCATCCCAGAAGTTTTGTTGCACCTGATATAGTCAATCATGAAGCCAATTTCCCCAGTGGTCAGGGTTTCATCTGGTGTATGTGCCTGAAGGGGGTTAAGTCTGGGGATCGACATTCTATTCAAATACTCATCTAATTGGGGCGCATGCACTCCCAACACAGCCTGGTATACAGACGTCTGGTACTACAGGAAAGCCTGGTTTATATCTGCTTGTACATTCAATATCTCTCCCACCGGGGATCTGCTGGCCTTTCTGGGGGTCTTTGTGGTCAACAACCTTAGTAGCCATGCTAGAACCTGATAGTGTAGTGTTCCTAGTCTGACCACCGCCTCTTTTTACTCCTTTCGAAGAGGGTTGATTGTGTTCTAGTTTCATGCAGCTACCCCAGATATATTTCCGTTGTTCATATTGTTTGTTCAAGGGAGAGGTTCTGGGCTCGCAAGGCATGTTTTACACCGTGCTACATCTTGATGCACAGGCCTTATGTGAGACCCTTAAAGGTATCCCACTCTATCACTGTTGTAGAGGCAGTCCCTTCATTCTCCTCAAAGATGGCGATATGTGTACTTACAGTATCACAGAAGACTCCGTCCTGTAGGGCCGGGGCATATAGCCTCCTAGTAGGTACTGGTACATGTTGTCTGCCTCACTGAATCATCATTTTGAGGTGGTCGTGGAACTAAAGTGTGTGGCCTAGACATTCAGATCACAAGACCAAGGAAGCCACAGAGGGATTGCATAGGAGCAAGTCAGTTCTGGTGTGCAGTTAGTGTACTGGTGAGAACAAAAAGTATTCTCATGTACGAGGATTCATCTGTCAGCAGATGTTTCACGTCTGGGTAAGCATAAGCCAGTCCACAATGCATGGGTCACTCTGATTGCATGCTCATGTTGTGGTGGGGGGAGGATCTATCTAGGGAGGTGTCGTGGGCAGAATTGTAGTTCCCACCCCATATACTCGGTGTTGCCAGGGCTTGTATCAAGGGCTTGGATGAAATACACCTGTCTCAAACTCAACACAGACAAGATGGAAGTCCTCATTTTTGGGAACAACATCTCACCATGGAATGACTTATGGTGTCTCATGGAGTACGGCATACCCCCCGCATCAACATACCATGCCCATAACCTCTGCATCATTCTGGATAGCAAGCTATCCATGAAGAAACAAGTTAATGGAGTCTCATCCACCTGCTCCCACACCCTTTGCAGGCTCCACAAGAGCTTCAGGTGGCTCCCGGCAAACACCAGAAGGACCATCATGCAAGCCCTCATCACTAGCAGACTGGACACTGGAAACAATCTGCGTAAGAGTCATTGCACCCCTCCAGGATAGACTCCAGACAATACAGAACTCAGTGGCAAGACTCATACTCAACCTCACAGAAGGATCCAAGTCACACCCCATCTCAAGAAACTACACTGGCTTCTGATTCAGATGAGATGCCAGTTCAAGATGATGAGTCATGCCTACATGGCCTTGCACAACGAAGGACCAGCATACATCAACAAATGTCTGACCTTCCACTAACCGTCCAGACAGCTTCGATCAGCTTCCCTCTCCCTCGTAGACAATCCCTGAGGGGTCAAGGTTGTCTAGTTCAGTGGTTTCCAGAAACTATTCACTCCCTGGTAAGGTTTGGAGGGTTTATGGTAGCAGTTCTACCTGATGTACCGAAACAATTACAGAATGAGTACGGGGCAAGACCTGCCCTGAACTTAGGGATGAAACTGATGGAAATGTTTCTGCAGTATCGACCATTATGTTAAGTAACATAAAAGGGGAAGCAGCAGCATCGGCTATACACCAATGCCTGAGGGAATTCAATCCTGCACAGCAGGAGTGGGAATTACCTAGACTTATCGAGGAAACCTATGCTATGTTAGACAGAGATAATTTGGGAGCCAGATCTGGGAAAACACAATTATTTATTTATTTCTTTATTTTTGTGTTTTATAGAGCGCAAACTTGACCCGTTAGTGCTTTACAGGAATTATAGGATTGTGCAAAAAGACTGAGAATCACATTAGGAGGTGGTGGGGTGCAGAATACATAACAGGTTTATAGGATTGTGCAAAAAGACTGAGAAGCACATTAGGAGGTGGCGGGGTGCAGAATACATAACAGGTTTCTTAGTGGGGTGACTAGAGAATCCGAAGGGAGGCAATAGCTAGACGTATATCAGGGTCATAGTGGTAGTTGAAGCCAAAATTTAAATGAGGAATTCACCCATAAGGAAGGTTATGGTATCCTTTTTGAAACGTGACAGAGAAGGGATTCTTCTGATGGCGGGTGGGAGAGAGTTCCATATTCTAGGAGCGGCCACAGAGAAAGCATGATTGTAAGTTTTTTTAATGAAAATGATCAGGTTGCAGCAGGAGATCTCTGGCGGACCGGGAGTTTCTGATTCCTCCAGAAAGTTAAGAGTAATTCTGAAAAGGATAATTCTAAGCAATCACCCAATTCTTCCAGGAAGAAATGATATAATAAACACAAAATTAAACAAAATAACACACAATCAGGGTGGGTCGCCTAAGCAGGAATCCACTGACAAAAAATCTGAGAAATAATAACATTAAAAAACTTGACAGGTATCAGGATACTGATACACAATCCTCTTGTTCCTTTTAGGATTCATCCGGTAGAGGTTCTGAGAGAGGTTGATGGTCAGAGCGCAGATTAGAAGAGCATGTGAAGCCAAAAAGGGAAACGCATCCCACTTCAGATTACATACCGAAAGAGGACAAACAAAAGACTCAAAAATCTCAATTTAAAAAGAAGAAGGTAGAGGGACAGCGTGGCAGAAGTCGCAATAGGTCGCCGGAATCTGATGGATTTTCTGGTGATTGCAACACTGAATGAGTATATCACTGTGGAAATGCTTGATACAAGGGTAAGTATCCCACATCTTTTAAACAAAATAATGCTCCAAATAGAGGGGGACATACCCAGGAAGATAAAGGCTCTCTTTTGGGAGAACACAATACATGGTTATGACTTTCTTTTTCCTGAAAAAGGATTGGCCTCCTGAGCTCGTAATGGAATGCCCACTGGGAGAAAAGGTTATTTAACCTGCCTTCTCTGACTTCGTTCCAGAATCAGTTAAACATTCATACACGCAGGAGTGGGCATTAGCGCTAGCGCCTACATTTTACCACTATCATGTTGTGTGGGAAGATGAGTCTCCTCATCACGAAATACTATTAAAACCAGTTCCTCAGCCGCAGAGACAATACCCAATAAAACATGAAGCTAAAATGCAAGTTAGGGAAATCCTAGAACAACTTAAGTATCAAGATGGATAGAAAGTTGCACTTCACCTGTGAATAATCTCTTGTTTCCTGTATTGAAACCGGACAATTCAGATTGCCTCGTCTTAGACTATAGACATTTGAACACTTCCACATGCATATTTGTATTACAAAATGCACATAGTGCCATGCTAAGAATAACATTGTGCAGAATAAATACAAAACAACCCTAGATATATCGAATTGATTTTTCTGCCAGAATATAGCGCTTGAAAGTAGATATTTGACCGCATTTTCTGTGCTAGGTTCACAGCATCAATTTTGTCGTTTACCTCAATGGTATAAGAACAGCCCGGGGCTGTTTTCAGCCAGGGTAACGGAGTTACTTGAAACTTTAGCTGAGCAAGCATTGTCCTATGTAGATGACATTTATCTGATGTACTATGAGCTTATGGAACACTTGGCTAGAGTGAACCACATAACCCTTGGGTTCGCTCACCTGGGTTACAAATTTAATTTCAAAAATCTAAAATTGCCCACCTCATTATCCTGTTTCTGGGAAATGAGTTGTCAAGTAAAGCCAAAAGCCTGGCAGCACATTTTTTTCTGAAAAATGTGCACTTCTCCAACCTCCAACAACTCTGAAAAGATTACAATCCATTTTAGGATTTTTTTAAATTTTGGCAGAGCATACATTTTGGGTTACGCAGAATGAGTAAAACTGTTCTACGACTTAATTAGACCTGATTTTTCAGTCAACCATTGTACACGGGACCATACAAACATTTTATGTTCCGTACAAGCTGATATGATATCTTCCAAACATTTGCATACATGTGTAAACACAACTAACCTGGTGATCCGCGTAGGTGCCGAAACCACTAGGTACATATATATCACTTGCAATTAAAGTTATACCATACAGATTGCATACAAATCACGTTTGTACACCAATGCTGAAATGCGTTTTGCACGGAAAACCTCACCGAGGTACAGACTGCTGTAGACTGTTCCCATGAGGCACAGGGTCAGATTGATTTGCATATGGCCATGTCTGAACTGGGGTGGCAGAGTGGGCTAAAGAACGGTGATGGATTAAACCCAGATCTTTTGACTGGGTGTGAGTGTTTGATTCGTTCAGATGCTCCGTCCATCACCACCCCCTTTTGTACCCCAGTGAGCGAGAGAGCACTGGCTCAGGATAATCGAGTAATAGTCGGTAACCCAGTACAGACCTTAGAGGCCGTTACCAAAGCAAGCATTCTAGACGCCAAAGCATTACATCCTCGATGGATACAATGACCTAACGCTCTCATTGCAACAGATGTAGATTACAGATTCAATTCTACATTACAAACAAGCATTCCTGCAGAATGAACAAGAATATCCTTTGCCGAATGAAATAATGCCTCTATATCGCTTTATATATATTATTTAAACCAATGGCCCAGCCTGCCATAGGAACACAATAGCAACATTCTGCGGCATGCGCAATCATAAAGGGGCGCATGCTTGATGGAAAGTTATGTCCTGAAAAAACACACACTCAGTCCCTAGGGGACTGTACAGCGCAGCTGGCAGAACTCAACGCTCTGATTATGGCACTACAAACTACAGATCATGGACTCCCCATACTTATAGTGTGTGATTCATTCTACTGTGTCCAGCCCTATAATAAACACCTTCACTACTGGGGCCAGAATGGATTTCGAGATTCATAGGGTGTACTAACAAGCTCAAGCTGCTTTGGGAACAGGTGGCAATGCTGAAAGAAGACCTTACACTGGCTCATTTCATTCATACATTGAGTCATGAATGTGTTGGTGTTCACGTTGCAGGGAATTTCATGGCTGATTAGGCTGCTAAAGCAGCAGTTCACACTACTGCCTTTGCTGAAATCACTGGTTCGAGAACGAGAATAGACAGAGACATCATGGTGGATGTCAATGCTGGTCACAATGACACTCTCTTGCCAAAAGACTTTCAACTCGAGTGCTCCTGCAAGTTAGATGCACCAAACATTCCACATACTGAAATTTCAGGAGTGTGGGATGGAGTAATACCAAACACTGCTCACAGATTGGGTTTATTACTAGCTGCTCACAAGGGTCTGGGGTGAGCACACACTGGGGGCGTGGATATAGTTTAATTACTGAAGTATCGCTATTGGTGGCCTGGTATTACAAAATAGACCAAGGACTTTGTCTTCAAATGTGACATCTGACAGCAGATGAAAGGCTCAACCATAGCACGTCCACCTCAGACATCCCTATTGATCTCAGACAAGCCTTTAGCGGTTGTTTATTTGGATCACTGATGCCCCTTTACGCTAAGTCGGGGTTTACAAGTACATATTGGTGGCAGTGGATCCATGATCCAGTTTCCTGTTGGTTTGGCCACAGCGCTTGGCTGATGATCAAACTGTTATAAAGGATTTGTGAATCTTCATTGGAACATACGCAATTTGCACACTAAATTCTGACCAGGGCCCAGCGTTTAGCTCTCTTACAAAGAAGCCATGGGAAGTATGGGTATGACCTTGCTGTACTTCTCCCTCTACTACCCTGAGGGAAATTCTGTAGTTGGGAGGAAAAACCTTGACTTAAAGCAGTCCTTAACAGCAAGGGTATCAGCCTCAGGAGGTAGTTGACTTAATTACATTCATGGGGTCCCGAGGGCACTCAATAACATGCCAAGAAAATCCCTAAGGGGTTGTACTCCTTACAAATTCCCGTTTGGTGTGAGAATGTGGGTACCAGACCTTGATAACGTCAGCATAGTGGTGGTGGAAACACCATTTGACATCAATGAACGTTTGGCTGTTTTACAGGAACTCAATCAATTCTGGGATGCACACAGCAACGTCCAAGAAAATCGCACTGCTATTGGAGAAGTGAAGGTTGTTCCGACAAGATCAGACTGGATACCGAAGATTGGAGACCTAATCAGAGAGAACATTTTGGACAAGAAAGAATTTGGGCCATCTTACTGAGCACCTGTACCTGTCCTGGCTGTCGAAGGTACTAGAACTGTACTTTTTCAACCACTTGCCGTTCGCAGAGACAAAAAGTTTGTCTCATTGATCTGATCAAACCACACTATGTGGCCGATTCTCAACAACAGGCCGCGTGGGTTCCTGTGTAACCACTGAACGCCTCTCGCTACTGTTCAGGAAGTTCACATGGAAGCTTTAATAACTACAGAAGATTCCCCTCTGCAAAGAGAAGCTGTACACAAAGATGAAATAATACTGCTTCCTGTTGAAACAACTGCAACTGAACCTTAATTCGGAAAATTGACGACGTCTATGTGAATATGCCACAGATCGAGTCATCTCCCAGTTCTACAAAACCTACTGAGCTGCCAAAAATAGTCCGAACGGCATATTGATCCTTTGTGCGTTATGGAGACTTCTCCTCGGATTCTAGTGAACCTGAACTGCCACCACTGCTTCTCCCTTTAAAGCTACGATTGTATACTCTCTATTTTGACTCAAAAAGACATACTTTGTTATTCCATGGATTCATCTCTGGATTACAATCACTTTACTGTTTCTGGTCCTCTGGATTGCTTTGGTGACTGTCTTTTTCCTGCTCCTGAGCGGACACTATCTCCCAGAACGCTCCTCTGTACAACTTGTGAACTTGGTTCTGGAACCACATACATCATCGCACCGTGAACTAAGAGACCTGTCCCTGGTGACGATTACAGCAGTTCCAGTTCCGGAAGGAATAGTTTGGGACACAGTATCATATGATGTATACGGTCTGAATGAGCTTGTTTGCAAGTTCTCTGAGAGATAAGGAGTAGGGTGTTGGTTCTTCTCAGGCTTCTTGTCTAAGCGTCTGTCTGGAGTATGACGGCCAGGTAGGCGGGTTTCCCTTTGTGCAGAGCTTTGTGCGTGAGGCAGGCAGTTCTGAAATTGGTCCGCATTTCGATGGGGAGCCATTTTAGCTCTATGAGTGCAGGGGAGGTGTGTTCGTATTTCTTTACTCCTGTGACCATTCTGGCTGCTGCGTTCAGAGTTGATCTTAGTGGAGCTAGGTGAGATTTGGCTGATCCTGTGAGGGTTGCAATCCCGTAGTCTGGTCTGGACAGCACAAGTGCTCGAGTAGCTTGTTTGAGGTCGTTCAAAGGAATGAAGGGTTTTATTTTGTTGAGTAGTTTAAAGTTGAGGAAGGCGTTCTTTTCAGTGTACTTGATGTGTTTGCTCATGTCTAATTTAGGTTCCAGGGTGATTCCCAGCAATGTTACAGAGTCGGCTAAGGTGGGTTTGTAGTTGAGCGCATCAATCGATTTTAGCCATTCTATGATTTGGGGGTTCTTCTCATCGTTGGAGATTAGTAGGATTTGTGTCTTGTCTTAATTGAGTTTTAGAGGGTTGCGTGACAGCCAGTGTTGGACTTCTCTTAGAGTGCAGTTCAGTCTCTGAATGTCTTCAGTGGAGGAGGTTTCCAGATAGATCTGGGTATCGTCTGGTTAGATGTGGAGGGGAATGTTAGATTTTTTTAACATTGTGATAAGGGGTTCCATATAGATGTTGAAAAGTTGCGGGGATAGTATTTATCCTTGAGGGACACCCCTGCTAACGGGGAGTAGGTCAGACAAGAAGTTTTTGATTATTATACTTTGTGTGCGGTTCAGTAGAAAAGAGGTGAACCACTGTAATATATACCATCTCTTCTGCTCCAGCCCTTTCTTAAAGTGCTTTAATGAGTAGGTTGTGGTCAACCGTGTCGAAGGCTGCCAATAGGTCCAGTACATTGAGTAGGCAGCATTGGCCAGTATCAAGAGATTTGTGCATATCATCTATTACATTTAGTATCGCTTTCTCTGTACTGCATCCTTTTCTAAAGCCTGCTTGGTGTGGGTCTAGGAGGTTGGTGCTGTCTAGTGTCGAGTAACTTGGAGGAGAACACATCTTTCCATGATTTTCGCTTGGAGAGGGAGGTTGGAGATGGGTCTGAAGTTATTCAGTGTCAGCACCCGTTTTTTCAGTAGAGGTGTGACTTGGCCCCTTTTCAGACAGTCCTGCATGACTCCAGTACTCAAGGAGCTGTTTATGATCTTGGGCCAGTGCGGGGCTAGGGAGAGTTTGAGCTTTTGCCAATTGGGCAGGTTTGGGATCCAGGGAGTGTGCTGAGGGTTTGGTGGTGGAAAATGTTTTGATGACCTCTGCTTCGGACATGGGATTGAAAGATTTCCATAAGTTAGGGAGCGCTTGAGTGTGGTATCATCATCTGTCCCTGGGTGTGCTTTGCTGTCTGGGGAACTGCTTTGCACATCCAAGGAGAGGTCTATCTTGGTACTTTTGTCATTGAAGAAATTGGCAAAGTTGTCACACAGGTCTTTGGAGGCCACAACTTGGTCGAAGGGGGCTTGGAAGTTTGTTGTCTGGTGAGAAGGAAGAGTTCTCTAGGTCTGTTTTTGGCGCTGCCAAGGGCATTACAGAAGAAGGAAGCTTTTTCATTCTTTGTATTTCCTTCGTACTGATTTGAGTCTAGCTCGTAGGATTGAGGACGGATTTTTTGCCAGAGTCTTTCTGCCGCTTTTAGTTCTCTTCTTTGGAAGTTTATGTCTGTGTTGAACCATGATGTAGATGGTATGTTCCTGATTCTTTTTAGTTTCGGGGGGGGGGCTCTATTTGGTCCGTAATGGAAGTCATAGTAGTGCTGTAGTGGGAGGTGAGTTCTGTTGTTGAGAGCTCACCAGGGTGGTTGGAGAGGAGGGAGCTTACCCTTGCCTCCAGGTCTGCAAGGGGAATCTTAATTAGATTTCTCGCCCAGCGGGCGGGGGTCCTGCATGCGGGGCTGGGATTGGATCCTTTGGTTCACATGGAACAGAATGATATGGTGGTCAGACCAGTCAACATGGAGGCTATGTCTGCTTGAGTGATAATGGCATCGCGGATTGAGCCTCTGTTGTGGGTTTTCTCTAGCCAGTGTTGGGTGACGTTATTGTTGCTTAGGAGGTCATTTAAGGTTTTGATTAATGCGTTATTTTCCTCATTCCAGTGAAGATTGAAATCGCCCCTAATAATGTTGTTGGAGTCACGGAGTGAGCTTTGAGTTATCAGGTCAGAGAGGTGTTCACCGAAAGAGGAGGTGTTTCCTGGCGGGTGGTATAAGAGGTGGCAGTGTAGGGATTTGTTGACACTCCTCTTAATGGTGGCAGTAAGACATTCGTAAGAGTTGTATTTGAGGGCGTCAGTGTCCATCACGGCGATGTTGTTCTTATGTATGATTGCTATACCACATCCTCGCTGTTTTTTTCTGTCTTTGCGTATGATTGCGAAGCCCGGGGCACAAGCATGTCCATACTTGGGGGAGAGAACTCATTTAGCCAGGTTTCGGTGATGAACGTGATGTCTATGTCTTGGGTAAGGATGGTCTCTGCAAGTTCTGTTGCATATTTGGTGGCCGACCTGCAGTTATTGAGCATGCAGTTTGTGTTGGATCCTTCATTATTGCGATTTTTCATTAGCGGGGCCCTGGGGATATTAGTGAGGAAGGCTGGGGGTCTTGCAGACATGGTGGGGCGGTCTT
The DNA here is from genome assembly GCF_964261635.1 of Lissotriton helveticus. Classification (NCBI taxonomy): domain Eukaryota; kingdom Metazoa; phylum Chordata; class Amphibia; order Caudata; family Salamandridae; genus Lissotriton; species Lissotriton helveticus. Next base: position 2,056,906 of record NW_027611672.1, on the reverse strand, counting down.
TTAAAAAAGTGGTGATAACCTGGATCTTGGAGCTAGGGGTGACAGAAGTGGATGTGTCATACGAAGCGGCAAGATCCATCGCTTCACTTGTGGACTTTGCCGCTTTGGTTCTTTTGGGTCTCTGTTTTTGGTTCGGGGGGTTGTAGAACAGCTAAGCTGTTGGGTCTTTTGGGGCTTGAGTGCTAAGAGTTGGTGAATCAGGGTGTCGGATGTGAGCATTGGATAGGCTTTCAGGGTGTGGTGAGGCTCAGTAGGATATCTGAGAGGCCCAGTTTTAGCGTTCATATCTGGATTTCCAGCAAGGTGAGTGTCTGGGTCGTCTTTCTCGTGGAGGGGGTGGGGGCGTCCCGGGAGGACATTGAAGTACTTCTTCTATTGGGTCTCTGTGTTTGGTTCCATATGGGGGTTGTGGTCGAGCAAAGATGTTGAGTCTTTGGAGGCACTGCGTGATTGGTGTTGGTAACTGTGGTTGTCATGTAGGGGTGTAGGCTGGGTTCTTGGAGTTGGCTTTTGGTGTTGGAGTTACATACATTATCCCTAAGGGTAGTCCTGGATCTGTGGTGTGGAGGATCTCAGCGTAGTTCAAGCTGCCATATCTTGTGTGTCGGTGGAGGGAGAGATTTAGGAGTCAATAACTGCGGGCTGGGTTCGCTGGTTGTTAGTTGGAAGTGGTGGTTTAGGGATGGAGGGGTTGAATGTTGTTTGGTAGGGGGTTGGAGAGCCTCTTCTTTGACTGGGCTCTGATTCAAATTGGAGGGGGGAATGAGTGGGGCACTATCGTAGAGGGTTAGACGGAGGGGAGGATGTTGTCCAGAGTGGGGAGGTTGACTATCTTGATAAAGGTCATGTGATTGCCTTGTGCGATCCCATAGAGGGGCGGTCCATCAGGGGATAGGGAGTCGGTCGGGTGGGAGCCGTGTATATGCGCTGGGGCGTTGCGGAGAGAGGGGAAGAGGGAGTCAAAGGCTTCCAGGTTGTCATTCTTGGCTTGGATCATGACTGTGCCGTTGATATAGATGGTCACTGAGGTGTTGCCGTTCTGTTTAGTACGGTTTGGGAGTGTGATTGTTAGTTAGCAGCTGTAAGAGAAGTTAGTTGTTTTAGAAATGTTCAGATGCATTTTGAGGATGGTGTTCCAATTATCAGGGCTTAGGGTATGGTAAATGAGGTGCGTTTTTAACTGGCCTTTGGAGGAGAAGTGGTATGTGTCCGTCAATAGAGTTTCTGGGTGCTGTCTGATCAATCTGTGTTTGAGGTTTCTTTTTGCTTTTGGTGTGAGATTGGGGGTAAAGTGATGGAGAAGGAGTTTAGGCCATGTGGTTTCAATCTGTTAGGTGTAGGAGGGTGGAGGAGGGCTGCGGTGAGAGGTGACATTTTATCCTGGTTGGGAGGGTGTAAGGTTACTCAGGGCTGTGTTCAGTCTATTGGTCTGTTGGCTAGGGAAATGGGTCTGGGTGACTTGTCTAGTATCCCCTCATTGGCGGTTTAGGCGTAGTTGTATGTGGTATTGACTATTGTGACTGGCTGTTCCCATAGACCTTCGTCTTGGGACATACAGTTGTTTATTTTGTTCGGACAAGATTATGGGCGGACACCGTCATCTAGGGGACACACATCAGGATAGGGTGAAGTGGTGAGAAGTGTCACCAGTTTCTGTGGCTGGTGCATCTAATTGATTTACTGCTTTAAGGCTCTGGGGGATAGTCCTTCAGTTGGGTTTGAGGCTGTGCTGAGGAGAGGATCTGGAATGTCTGCGTTATTTGTGGATATTAGCCATCATTGATTATGAATATGATTTGATTAGGTGTTTGACGCCGCCATCTTAGGGACAGGCAACGTGTTGTGATGGTGTGCTTGCGTGTGCTGTGCCTCCCGTTTATGAGACAAAAGCAAGGGTACCCCCGTAGTAAGACCAGGGGTGGTATAAATGGTTGAAAGGAACAGTGGTCTCAGGGAGGCCTTTCAGGTCCTCGTGTAGCCTGGGCTTCTGTTAATAGGTGTTGTATTAATCTACAGACACACTTCCAAAGGGAGTCCGAGTAGGACTCATTAAGCATGTAAGCAAGGACACAAGGTACAGAATGACATCACATTTATTAGCAGCATAAATTAAGTATCATTGAAAAATGCAACAATAATAGTTCTGGTGCTCACATGAAAAAGTGCAAGTGCGTGAAGTAAAAAGTGCTTGCTGACATTAAAAGCTTCACATCGCATTGACAACAACCTACAGAACTCCAGTCTAGTTCAATTACAATGGAGGAGTTCAGGTTGGACTCCATTTATGCTGCTAATAAATGTGATGTCATTCTGTACCTTGTGTCCTTGCATATATTGCTTAATGAGTCCGGCTCGGCATCCCTTTGAAAGTGTTTCTGTAGTATTTATAGTAGCCCAGGCCACACGAGTACCTGTGATGCCTCCCTGAGACTACTGTTCCTTTCAACCATCCCGTTTATGAGGCCCGCGCCTCTGAGATTGTTTTTTTCCTTGGAATTCTAGAGGGAGGATAGATGTATTAGAGGGCGCCTGCGAGTTCTTCAATATGTTGGTGATTAGGGGCGTGGGGCCGCCATCTTGAGGACGGGCCCCCGGTTGTGGAGTTGTGAAGAAGTGCAGTGCGCAGGGCTAGATTAATGGCCAAGCCTGAGGGGAGGAAGCGTCTAGTAGTATGTATCATATCGTATTATTACACACATAAAACAAAAACAACTGCATCACACAGGTCCTAACTCTGCGCCTAGTCTCGTGCATTCTGTTCGTGGTTACTCGCGTCTCTGATACAGGTGTGTGGTATTGGTATAAACCCTCCATCTTTATTGGAATGCTATGACTTCATTCATTAATTGGTGATCCTCTGTGTTGTGTTTCTCCAAGGGAATATTTCTATATATGGCCCACTGTTTCCATTTTTTGTTGTGCTTCCGTGGGCATCCACGGGCTATGAATACAGGTCGTTCTAACTCCATAGCATAATCCATGCCTCCCTTCTATGTTGATACACGAGGAGGGGTATCAGCCTTCCAATGTTTGGCAATATCCCAATTTGCAAGGGGCAGGCCCAAAAATATTAAATGTCTTTTGTAATGATTTTTTTTTAAACTTCTTTTTATTGGTTTACAAACAAGTTACACATGTATGTCATATACACTTATAATAACTGACACAGTATTGTATGATAATTTCATAACATCGAAGAGCATCGGTCCGTACATCAGCAATTAGCAAGGTACAAAGTTCCATTTATCGACTCATCAGGGTGTAGCACATAGGTGATTACGGCATCCCACAGGACCACAGATATGGCATTAATACTAAATGTCTTCAACATATAACATCAATAACAAAGTACTGCACTGCTGAGTCCAATTGTGCCCCATTTCAAGCATATCTGGACAATCCGGATGGCTTAAACTGCTATGTGTTCAATTTAGCTCAATAGCACCTTCGCAGCTTCAAAGAGACCCATATATATTAGTAATGCGTGCGTGCAGCACTCTTCAGTACATAAACGCCTATTACTCTGTCGTGGGGCTCACCTGTGGGTGCTCTAAGAAATAACATTTCAGTGGGGCCCAAATGTCCCTGGGCCTGGATGCGCTTGGTAATAGTTCCGCTTATGTAGTAAACTGTTCCTTACAATACACCAAGTTGTCAATCCATACTTTTAACTTGGGTCCCCTTCCCCTTTAGACCATCAATAACGCACGGGCCATGTATTTACGATGCGCCCCCTGCAATGGTTTAACATATCCCAACACGGCCATCAATGGTGTGGGCTCAATCTGGACATTTACCATCAGAGTCAGAGCCTCAAAAACATTAAGGAACCAGTATGTATGTACCCCCTGACACTCCCAGGCTAGATGCAAGAAGTCAGCCTCAGGAGCCCTACATCTGTCGCACCTATCAGTATCTCTCAGTTTATACCTATGCATTCGGGCTGGGGTGTAATACAATCTGTGTAAAAATTTGTAGTGAATTATACGTAGCCTGCTGCTGGCCGATGTGAAGAGCAGTACTCCCACTCATCGTCCGGTATTGCAAATCCCAACTCCGAGTCCCAGCGCGCTCTTGCCAAGGCAGACGGCTCCTCCCTCTGTGTGTGCACTGTGCTGTATATGAATGATACTGGGCGCTTGGCTGTCGCATTTTTAAGAGCCAGCTGCAGTGACGCAAGGAGCGGGGGCTCAGCTGGGAAGTCCGGGAAAAGGGATCGTATGCCCTGCCTGAGACGTATGTATAGAAAGACATCAAGTGGTGTTTGCTGCAAGCCCTGGAAAATGTGCTCAATCTTTCAAAACTGACCTTCATGATACATGTCCCCCCCAGTTTTAATGTGCGTTCGCTCCATAAAATTATGAAAGACTGCAACTTGAAGAAGGGGCATAGTGGGATGATACAAGAGAGGCAGCAGCGGAGAATATAGCAGGGGGGTGTCCAACAACTGACCTATGCGTACCCCGGCTGCGACTGTGCAGGTGTCAGTATTCGGCGTCTTTTCCCTGACAGAAGGTGTGTCATACAGCGCACCCTCAATTGGAATGGGATGTGCGAGCCAGTGCTCTGCCGCCACTTGTGACATATATCGTGGTTGGTGCACCTAGAAGTATGCATAGTGGGCCTTCGCGCTGATATAATATAATTCAAAGTTGGGTGCCCCAAATCCCCCTTGCGAGTAGGGTCTAATGAGAACATTCCACTGCAGTCTGGTGTTTGCCCCCCATACCAAGCGCATCAGCTCAGACTTGAGCGCTTTAACAAAATAAGTCCCCGGGTGGAACGGTATATCCAAAAACAGATAAAGCAGTTGAGGTAGTATCACCATTTTAATTAGGGATGCCCGTCCCGCCATGGGGAGTGGGAGTGTGATCCAGCTGAAGACGTTATCCGTTCTGCGTGTCAGGGCTGTGCCATAATTAAGGCGCATCAGTTTGTCCTTATCTCTCGTAACATGAATGCCCAGATACCTCAGCTCTTTTTCACACCACTCCAACGGATAATCTAATGGGAAGCGAACGGTTGCAGTCTTCAGGGGAAAAATACAGGACTTACCCCAATTGATTTGAATCACAGAAATGTTCCCAAACACTATGAACTCCCTGATTTAGATTGTGCTGCGGATCTTGAATATACAGCGTGATATCATCTGCATATAAGGATATTAATATCTGCCTCACATTACACCGCAGTGCCCTATCCTTATGGTGCTGCTGCAGCTTTGCCGCTAACGGTTCAACTGCAAGCACAAAAAGTAAGGGGGACAGAGGGCAGCCCTGCCGGGTGCCCCTCGTGACCGAGAACGCCTGGGACACGCAACCATTAATAAGCACCTTAGCGACTGGAGAGCAGTATAGTAGCTGGATCCAAGAGAGAAAGAGGGGCGGAAAGCCCATTCGCGACATCACCCCAAAGATTAAATCCCATTCGATTGAATCAAAAGTCTTTGTTGAATCTAAAAAGACAGCCGCAAAAGGAGATGTTATTTAACACAGTGAAAAGTGTTTGTAAGTTGTGGGAAGTAGCTCTTCCGGGTACAAAGCCAGACTGATCGGACAGAATCAAATTCTCCATCAGCAAGCCGAGCCGACTGGCGATGAGTTTGGCTAGTATTTTAACATCACCATTAAGGAGAGACAGTGGCCTGTAGGAGTCGCACTGATGGGGTGTTTTCCCCGGCTTCAAAAGCAAGATGATGAGGGACTCCCTCATGGAAGGAGGAAGGTAGCCAGTGTCCAAAGCGTCTTCGTAGACTTCATGCAGTATGGGGGCCATCTGATCAATGTAAGTTTTGTAAAATTCTATGGGAATGCCATCTGTACTGGTGGCTTTCCCGGACTGCATGTGCATGATTGCTTCCCTCACCTCATCAAGCTCAAACGGGGCACATAGAAACTTTCGCTGCACATCGCTCAGCCCAATACCACATCCGCCAAATAACTATCCAAATCCAACTCATCTACCCTGTGCTTGGTGTACAATTTAGCATAGTGCGCAGTAACGGCATTAAGTATGTTCGCAGTGTCTCTGAATACCACCTCACCCGGCCCCTCAAGTTCTAACACATAGTTGGAATAGTGTGGTTTTCTAATCGTGTCTGCCAGGGCCTTGCCCGGCCTCTCCCCCTCCCCATACCGTTGAGCCACCCACTAGCTATGCCTGAAACGTGATTCTCTGCGTATTGAGTCCATGTACTCTGTGACTGTCTCTCTGAATTTCAATTTTGTGGTGCTATCTGGGTGTGCAGCTAGTGTCGTCTCCTGCGCCTTGAGTTTTATTTCCAGCTTGCGCAGTGTGTTCATGATGTCTTTGAGTACTCCAGCCCCCTTAGATTTACAGTAGCCTCTAAGCGTAACTTTGAATGCCTCCCAAATGGTCTTCACACTCTCAACTGAATCTTTATTTCACACAAAAAAGTCACTCAGCTCCTCCTGAAAAACGGAATCTAGTAGGATAGGAGCGTGCAATCTCCAACTGCTGCGCGGAGGGCCATAATCTGCCACGGATAAAGTAAGTTTGACAGGGGCATGGTCAGAGTAAGTTCGGGCCAGGTGCTGCGCTTGAGAAATGGCTGAACCTAGCCCCCTGGACAGGAACAAATAGTCCAGACGTGCCCACGATGCTGCCGGCGTAGTGTAGTGTGTTCCTTATAGCTTGTGGGGATGCATATGCCGCCAGGCATCAATCAAGTGGTACTCAGTTAGCTTGTCATGCAGGACAGTACGCGCCTTAGTGTAATGATGGGGGGCAGGATGAGACCTGTGGATTTCTGGGTTGCGCGCAACATTAAAGTCTCCTCCCCAAATTATGTGGTTGGAGCCTATGTCAAAAAGAGTTTAGCCCATATGGCGGTATATAAGTCTGGGTCGTCCACATTTGGCCCATAACAACAGGGCAGGGTGACTGAGTCAGAACCCAGTCCACCCCATGCACGACAATACCTCCCCTGTGTCCCAGGAGGCCCCAGCCAGTAGAAATGGTGTATGTTTCTTTATGGGTATGGCTGTGCCCCTTGCATAAGATGAATAAGAGGAAAATATTCTGTGTTCAGCCCACTTACTAGCAAAAGTATTGACACTCTGTGGACTAAAGTGCATCTCCTGTAGCATGGCTATATGCACCTGATGCCTATCCAAATAGGCTAATATGTGCCGCTTTTTGCGTGGATCTCCCAACCCCCTAATGCTCCATGTGACAATATTCATCTCCTTGGGACCGGTATCAGCCATGGGCCCGTACGCCTGACAATAAAGAGGCCCACAACCAAAGGGTTGTAGGCCAGCTCATAGATGTGTACGTACTGCATTGCTACACCTCGTGCCAAGTGAGCAACAATTAAGTCGCATGCCATCCTTGCTAAGCTATGAATAAAACCATCCTCTTTTATGACGATCATGTGTAACCTCCAACATTCCCCCTCAATCCCCCCCACCCACTGAAGCAGCCCCAGCTTGTCAGAAGAAATCACCCCCCCTCCCCTTAATCAAAACAAAAAAAGGAAGAAAAAAATCAACTTAATTCTGCACTAGCCATGCAGTAAACAACAATAGGGGAATGCCCATTGGGGGTATCCCTAGGTGACAGCACAGGTACACCCCGCTCCGAGAGTCCACAGTTGATGGAATGGATGGACTCTATCCTAGTCTTCTCATACTGGCTTTCAAACATTGAGCAGAATACCATTTACTGTGAGTCGTCCTCTGCTCCCATTGAAGAGGATTGCTGCGACGACGCCAAAGTTCCAGTAGTGCGACTCGTTTAGTTCAGGTGTTTAAGGCATTCCTCCGCCTGCTGAGGTTTGGTAAAAAACGCTGTTTACCCTGGTGCGTGACCCTTAGGCGTGCGGGGTACAGCAGCGCATAATCAATTTGGGCCAACCTCAATTTATTCTTAACGTCCATGAACTTGGGCCGCTCCTCTTGGACGGTAGGTGTGAAGTCCGGGTAAATGGAGAATGTATTGCCACCATAGTTCAAATGCTGTTTATTCCTCGCTACACGGATTGCAACATCAGGATCCCTATAATTTAAAAGTCTTGCTATGATGGGTCTCGGTGTACTGCTAGGGGGCGGTCGCGGCCCCAGGGTGCGATGTGTGTGCTCAGACAGAGGATAGTAACAGCTTTTTCACGTACTCCGCCATCCTCACTGTGTTGGTGGACTCCGGGATGCCTAGAATTTGAATATTATTGTGCCGACTCCGCGCTTCTAAGTCCTCATTCTTCGCGGTGACAAGCTTCAGTAACCCATCCATGCAGGCGAACTTTGCGGTGACCTGAGTCGTTGCATCCTCAGTGTCCGAAATGCACCTCTCTGTCTCTTTTATGCGGTCTTCGTGCCCCTTCCAATTTGTGCGCAATGGCATCCATTCGTGATCACGTCCTTTTGACCTTGTCCATGATGGTGGCAAACCCCTGCCGGACCTCCTGTAGAATACTCTGCACATCGGTATTCTGCGCGGCTGTACTACCTTGGGTCTCATCTCTATCGTCCAAGTCTTGGTTCTCCTGCAGGCTCCAAGTGCCACTCTTTGCTGCTTCAAAATTCAGTTTTGGTTGTCGGGTATCCGGTTTGCCCATTGTGCCCTGCGTTTCCAGCACCCTCACCTATTCTGTATGTCGCCACCCGAGCCTCACAGTTGCAGGAGATGGACCATGCAGCAATGAAAGTAGTAATGTAAAAATGGGGGGCGTGGCCAGCAACATGGCCGAGTAGGACGTGTGCCAGCACTGCTCCGGGAAGCTGAAGTGATCCGATGTATATACTGGTGGCCCGAGGTCCCTGCAAACGGCATAAACGTATCCCTGGGGATCCATGCCCATCCTGACGACAAAAGGTGGCGAGTGAGAGACGCGCTCTGCCAGTTATCCGCAGCGGAGGAGACTGTTGCGTAGGCCCCGAAGCCGCCTCCAAGATGGCGGCGGCATAGACCTGGGAGGAGAGGCGGAGCGGCCGAGGATCTTGGCGACGGTGTGGAGTTGTGCGTGCCCGGCGATGCATTGCTGCTCTGCCAAAAAAAACGCAATGGGAGGTGGAGAGCCTGAAGAGCTCTGCTTCGACTCTGGACAGTTGCCCAGACGGTGAGTGTAGGAGCTGCAGCCGGCCGGACTGCTATTTCTGGGCTGGGCGTGAAGGCGGGTAGCGGAGGGTGCAGTGCCCGGAGTGAGCAGCGTTGGGGCTCTGTTTCAGGGAGATCGACGAAGGCAGCCGCTATCCGCGGCCGAGATAGATAGAGGCAGTGTGGAGCTGTGAGTGCCCGGCGCTGTCTTGCCGCTTTACCGCCGAGACTGCAGCGAGAGGTAACACGCCTACAGAGCCTTGAATCGGCTCCAGGAAGCTGGCCAGGTGGTGAGTGGAGGAGCAGCTGCTGAGACTGTGACCCGGCGAGGGTGGGCAGCGGGGGGCGTGGCGCCCAGAGAGAGCAGCAAAGTGGGATTGAGGAGCTTTCGACCGCCTACGAAGCCCTGTGACGGGGGGCGGAGATGACCCTCACAGTGACCTGTAACAGGGATAACGAGGCCCCGGTGGAGTGACGGGCAGCCCGGGGGAGCCATTTACCCGGACTGTGAGGGGCTCCATCCCTGATCTGTCCCCTGACAAATACCATCCGTCCTGAAGCGACAATCAGCGAGCCGCGCCAAGTTCGTGCATGCCTGGCTTCCATCGATTTATCGCCTTATTTCTCCGGGCTGCGCAGGCTGCGAGTGGCTTGCTTAGTCACGGCCGGATTGCTGTGGTGAGACTGACCCCGGATCCCACTAAACCTGGCCACTTAGGGGTGCGGAGATACCTGCTTGCTCTCTCCTCTGTTGCCCCCCTCTCACTCCCCCGTGGTGACTGCGAGCTGGAAGCCTGGACAAGTGTACAGGAAGACCTTCCAATCGAGAGGCCTGGCAGTGGCGGGTTGAGGTGCGGGATTGGACGGCACTGAAGCACCGTGTTCCCTGGGGGTACGTGGTTCGCGGCGAGGCAGCATGGGCAAGCTGAAGGACAGAGACCCCAAACCTCCCAAACAGGGAACACTGGACCGCTATACCAAGACTGCCCCCCTACCGGAGGACGACTCTACGGCTACCCGCTCAGATACGGAAATTTGGCAGCAAGAGTGATGGAATCCGAAACGAGATTGGGCGAAGCGGAGGATACACTACAAGACATGAGAAAAGCTCCAATCGTCTCATAAGCATCTGCTATGGAAGGTGGACAATGCAGAAAATAGGGCGAGATGCAACAACCTCTGCTTTGTGGGATTTAGAGAAGGAATTGAGGGCACAAATATGGCGGAGTTCTTACACTCCTGGCTGCTACGCACCTTTCCCAAGAAAAATTCTCGACTTGTTTCATCATTGAAAGGGCCCATGGAGCGCTGCTGGCTAAGCCACATGTAGGAGCGAGACCTAGGCCAGTCATAACCCGTTTCCTTAAATTTTTGGACAGAGACATGATACTGCGGAAAGCTAGTAATCTTGATTAACCCTGGGCGGAGAACTACGCTCCGTTCGCGTAGTTTGCGAAGTTTCGGCAACTTCGCACTTCGCAGAGAGCGCGAAGCTGTCGCCTACTTCGCAATCTACAGCGTAGCGTAGTAGTTTTTCTTCCTCGCGCGCTCAATAGCATTCTCGCGTGCCCGATAATGACTTACCGTGGTTCTGCGTTTGCTTTCTCGCTTTTCTCTCCCGGTCGCGTTCGCTACGATGTTTGGAATCCGGCCGCACAATCCAACCCGACTGTGCGAACGCGATAACGTCATTCGGACGCGCGAACACGTCATTAGGACGCGCGATCTTCCATACAGAGCTATGTAGGTAAGATCGCGTTTCCGAACACGCAGAAACTGCAATCTGGCACTGAATATCTCTCGAGCATGTTAACATTTTCTCAAAAATTTTCATTTAACCCCTCAGATTATGATTTGGCTGTATTTTTTTGGGCTAGGAGTACTCTTATTGTTTCTACTCTTTTTTTCAAGAGAGAGGAAGTGCCCCTGAGTCTCCAACTTCCTGTTCCTGTCCACCAGGCTCCTCCCAGTGCTTTGTCCATGTGGTGTTCACTTTCATTTGGAATTGGAGCTGGAAGGATCACTCTTTGTGTTTGTCTCCTGCATCATAGCATTTAATTGGATTTATTGAGGAATTTTGGATTTTAACTTTTCTTTCACAAGTAAGTTTGAGAATTGAGAATTGGTGTACTGTATAAATGTTTTTGTTTTTTTTAACTACAGTTTTCTGTGCTTTTTAATCTTTCCTAAATATTATTTTTGGGGGGGCCTGTACTGTTTTGGTATGTTTGCACAGTGCTACAACACGACCTTACAGTTTTTGTCTTCTTCGCGCGCTCAATGTGCGTGCTTGGGCGCGCGATCACGACGTTTTGTACAGTTCGCACCGCCGAACACGCCGAATTTGCATTCTCGCGAGCAATATCTCTCGAGTTGCCTAAAACGTTCCCGAAAATGTAGATGCTGTTTTTTTTGCTAAAAGAAACTCCTCAGGTTGTCATTTGCTTGTAGTTTTTGGAGCATGGACCACTTACTGTTTCCGTCCTCTATGTACCTTGTTGTTTGAGGGAGGCCTGACAATGTGGGCGGCTTGGTGGCGGCCATTTTGTCAAGCCAAGCATTGTCATTTTGCCATAGGAATGTATTGTCTATTTGTCTGTCTTCTCTTTCTTTTCATGTTTTTGGGGGTGGCCAGGCCATGTGGGGGCGGCCATTTTCCATGTGGAGGGCGGCCATTTTAATTCCTGGTACTAGTAGCAGCCTCTGTGTTTTTGCCATAGGCCTCCAAGCTACTAGAGTCCTCCTCATCATGGGTGCATGAAAGTTGTTCAATTGTTATAGGGGTGTTTAAGTTGTAAGTGTAACATCATGTAGGTCATGGGTAGCTTTGGATTAATTAGAAAAATGTGTCTTTGGTGTTGAATTGCAGGTTTTGGTTGTGTTGAATAATATGGCTTTTTCCTGCGCACTAGGTAACCCTAGAATTCAGCTCACGTAGTTTTGGTAAGTTTGCACAGTGCTGCAACGCGACCTTACAGTTTTTGTCGTCTTCGCGTGCTCAATGTGCGTGCTCGGGGGCGCGATCACTACGTTTTGTTCAGTTCGCGCCGCCGAACACGCTGAATTTGCATTCTCGCAAGCAATATCTCTCGAGTTGCCTAAAATGGTCCCGAAAATGTAGATGCTGTTCATTTTGCTAAAAGAAACTCCTCAGGTTGTCATTTGCTTGTAGTTTTTGGAGCATGGACCACTTACTGTTTCTGTCCTCTATGTACCTTGTTGTTTGAGGGTGGCCTGACCATGTGGGCGGCTTGGTGGCTGCCATTTTATCAAGCCAAGCATTATCCTTTTGCCATAGGAATGTATTGTCTGTCTTCTCTTTCTTTTTATGTTTTTGGGGGTGGCCAGACCATGTGGGGGCGGCCATTTTAATTCCTGGTACTAGTAGCAGGCTCTGTGTTTTTGCCATAGGCCTCCAAGCTTGTGGCCTACTGTGCCAGTAGGTAGGCCCAAGGGTACTACTAGAGTCCTCCTCATCAAGGGTGCATGAAAGTTGTTCAATTGTTATAGGGGTGTTTAAGTTGTAAGTGTAACATCATGTGGGTCATGGATGGGTTTGGATTAATTAGAAAAATGTGTTTTTGGCGTTGAATTGCAGGTTTTGGGTGTGTGTTGAATAATATGGCTTTTTCTTGCGCACTAGGTAACTCTAGAATTCAGCTCGCGTAGTTTTGGTAAGTTTGCACAGTGCTACAACGCGACCTTACAGCTTTTGTCGTCTTCGCGTGCTCAATGTGCGTGCTCGGGCGCGCGATCACGACGTTTTGTTCAGTTCGCGCAGCCGAACACGCCAAATTTGCATTCTCGCGAGCAATATCTCTCGAGTTGCCTAAAATGTTCCCGAAAATGTAGATGCTGTTCATTTTGCTAATAGAAACTCCTCAGGTTGTCATTTGCTTGTAGTTTTTGGAGCATGGACCACTTACTGTTTCTGTCCTCTATGTACCTTGTTGTTAGACGGTGGCCTGACCATGTGGGCGGCTTGGTGGCGGCCATTTTGTCAAGCCAAGCATTGTCCTTTTGCCATAGGAATGTATTGTCTGTCTTCTCTTTCTTTTCATGTTTTTGGGGGTGGCACTGGCCAGGCCATGTGGGGGCGGCCATTTTGTGTGACCTTCCATCCTGGTTGCCGGCTTGCCGCAGGCCTACAAAGTTGTGTGATTTTTTGCTGCCAGTAGGCCTAGAGTCCCAGAGATAGTCAGCGGGGATGCTTGATGTAGCGGTTTCCATTTTGTCTGTTGAATTTAACATCATTTAGGGCATGGGTGGCAATGCATTGAATTTTCAAATGTGGTGTTTGGGGTGTAGTTAACTGTTTGGGGGAAAACTCCAAATGCCTTTGTTGTTTGTGTTGTTGTGTAACTTTCAAACCTTGTAGCCATGGGGATTTTCTTTTTTGCATTAATCTGTGATTATGCATCCTCCTTTTTCTGGCCATATAGGGAGGGATATAGGCCTGGTTGAGTTTATTTTTTTCTGGCCTTTGCCCTTTACCCATGTACCTGTGATGAGTGCCCATGTGGAGCTGTGGTGGTAGTAGTAGTGTGTCGTTTTGTTTTTGACAAATTGGCCTGTGTCTTGCCATTGTTCCTGTTGGCTTACTACTGTTCACATCCCCATTGCTATCTGCTGCAGGTCACTGATGCTGCATCCACGATGCACAAATTATGGATAAACAAGTTCCACTTCCACTACATTTGCATTTTAATTCTTTGCTATTCTTACTCTTACTGGATGTACTAATACTTCTAGTAGTAATTAAAGCTAAAGAAAATCCATATTCGACTGATGTTGTTCTGCCTTCTTTGCTTGTAGGTGCACAAAAGACTGAAGAGGAGGTGTCTGTCATCATTCGTCGCCTGTTCTACTGCCAGACGGACGTCCTTCTGTACTACGTCACGTGTGGTGTGAGTGACTAACCTGACCAGACATCATTCTCAGCAACTTGTGCAACTGAGTGCTGCTGCTGACATCTGAGGAAGATGGGCCCAAAGAAAGCAGGTACCAGGTCCTCCAAGACCAAGAAAGTTGCTGAGAAGAAGGAAGAACAGAAGAAGGAACTGACACTTAAGTCTGGTGCTGACCCGAAAACCTTTTTTGGGAGAAAAAAAAGTACGCCTGCAGCAGCAGTGACCGGGGTCCAAGCTGGGGCCAGCACCTCTGCATCAGTGGGCCCAAGCCACCACCCCAGGCCCAAGCCGATGAGTGGGGAAGAGGTAGCCAGCCTAATGGTGGAAAGCAGTGATACTGAGCCTGACCTGAACTTATCTCAATCTCAAAGTAGTACACATTCCACGCAAGAGGGAACACAGCAGAAAAGTGGTGAACAACAACCAGCGCCCGCAATAGTAGATGTTCAACAACCACCGCCCGCAATAGTAGATGCTCAACGAAAAGAACAACCACAACCACCACCTGTAATAGCAGTTGTTACACAACCACCGCCCGCATTAGTAGATGTTCAACAAAAACAAATACCACAACCACTGCCTGCAATAGTTGTTCAAGAACCACCACTGGCAATAGTAGTTGTTGTGCCTCCTGAAGTCAGGTCAGTTCAGGAAATTGAGCCTGATGCCGAGCAAGAAGAGGCAGCACATCATGCAGGAGATCTATTGGTTTCCAAATCCCCACCAAGGAAAAAGAGGGTTAGTCCATTGAGTTCTTCGCCAAGCATCCCTTCTGATGATCTTGACTTCACTTGGGAGCCAGAACGATCTGAGCATGAGAGGGAGAGACATCCCAAGAAGACCAGGCTAGGGAAAAGGAAGGTTCCAGGAAGCCTACCACTTATGGAGTGCGATGTTCAGCAGCCGGATAATGATGGTGATGATGAGTCAGACCCAGTCATCACAAGTATTACTCCTGGCCCTGAGGACATGGAGACCAACATTTTAACCCTATCAAGAATGGCTGCGACTAGGGATGTAGTAGCACGCATACCACCAACACAGGCCACACCAAAACTACCTCCAGCTTCCATTTTTACATTTGCACAAAGCCGGCAGCGTCCTACATCCAGCACAAGTTCCACCTCAGCAGAAGGAGGTAGTGGTACTACTGCACAGACACATAGTGCAGTTCACCACACAACCTCCAGTTCATCCGGCATTGGAAGTGGCACTTCTAGCAGGAGACAAAAGTTAAGCTCCCCAGTGTGGGACTTCTTTACAGTTAGCGCAAATGAGGACAACATTGCTATATGCTCCATTTGTCATTCCTTTGTTAGTCGTGGTAAGCTTGGCACAAACTATGGTACCAGAGGCCAAATGACCCATATGAAAAAACACCACCCAATCCAGTGGGAGGACCACCTACGTATCATAAAAGCAGGAACCATTAATGTTGGTGGGGAAGCAGTAGAAGGTCCACGGGTAACCGGACAGGATTAAGAGGGAGACATTCTATCTGGTAGTGGTACACTAAGTACCCCTGTCCCACTCCCCAGCACTGCAGTGGTAGAACCCAGATCCTCCGGATCAGCAACATCTCTGTGGCACCAGAGTAAGAGTAACCCGGAGACACCAAGGAGTACGGGTGCGAAGTCTGCGACACGAAGTACTGCATCGGGCATATCTGAAAGAAATAGCAAGCAGCGTACCATTCTTAGCATGTTTAGGCAGGAGGGGAAGTACGAGCGCAACCACCCAATAGCACGTTTGTATAATGCTAAGCTTGCTAAAATGTTAGCTCTGTACCTTCTCCCTTTTTCTTTTGTTGAAGGTATGGGTTTCCTAGAATTTGTGTCAACCCTCTGCCCAAAATGGAATGTTCCCAGCCGCTACTATTTTGCCAGAGTTGCTGTTCCAGCACTACACCACGACGTGCTGGAATTGCTTGGAAAAGCCTTGCAGCAGAGTGCTGTGCATAGTATCCACCTGACAACAGACATGTGGAGCAGTAGTCAAGCCACAGATTACATGTGCATCACAGCACACTGGATCTCTTTTTCAGGTGTTAGAGACAAGATATCTACAGGCATTGACACTACTGAGATTTTTAATGATACTCGCAAACATGCTACTGTAGCCATGTTTGGTATGGAGAAATCGCATACTGCTGCAAACATTTTGGATGAGTTCAACAGCAAGGTCTTTGAATGGCTCCAACCAAAAGGCCTCAATATTGGTTTTGTTGCCACCGACAATGGCAGTAATGTAGTTAAGGCCATGGAAGATGGCCGCTATTTCAGGGTCCCGTGTTTGGCACACTGCATTAACATTGTGGTTCAAGACTTTCTGAAAAGTGAAAGCAAAGTCAGCAACTTACTGACCATTTGCAGAAGAATCTGCACGCATTCCAATCATTCTTTTAAAGCCCGGAAGCAGCTACGGGTCATTCAACGTGAGTGTAACATGCCAGTCAAAGCACTCATTCAGGAGGTACCAACACGTTGGAACTCTACGTATTACATGCTCGAACGGCTGTTTGAGCAGTACATACCACTTAATGCTTATGTCATGACAAGAAGATCAGGGGATAATGCTGTTAAAGCGATGACCGTTGAGATGTGGCAATGGGACCTCATTAAATGCCTGACTGAGATACTACTTCCTTTTGAGGTCTTCACACGTGCAGTCAGCAGGGAGGATTGTACTATGAGCCAAGCAATCCCATTGTTGTACATGCTTGAGCAAGAGCTGAAGGAGGTGTCTGAAACGTACGAAGGTGTGGAAGGAAAACATGAAGCATGTAATTTAGCGAAGTCCTTAGCAAGCCGCTTATCTGAGAATACAAGGATTCAAAATAAGATTGTGTCACATCAACATTACATTACTGCCACAATTTTGGATCCACGGTCCAAATTATTTGTGAACAGTAATGCAGTAATTCCTTTTTCAGAAGAGGATGTTTCCAAGTACAAAACTGTAATAGCCAAGGAAGCCACTGATTTAGAAAATGAACGGCTCTCAATTAGAGGCCTGCCAGTGCCAGCCCAGGACAGTGCAAGTACTACTGAGCATCCTACAGAGTCAAGTTCTTCTTCACAGCATGCGAGCAGTGCGTTTGCTTCCCAGCAGTCACCAACACAAACAATAACACCAACCGCACCAACAGGATCTGATTCATCAGACACAAGCAAAAAAATAGCTGCTTGGTTTCTACAGAAAGGGATGGGGAAGTCCGTTGCTGTCGCAAAGCAAAAAGAGGACGAGCAAACCAGAGCACCAATGAACATTGAGCGGATGGTCCAGGCCTATCTGGATGACACAACAGAGGTGTTCATGGAGCAAAGCCCATTGGTGTATTGGTATAGGACAAGAAGCCAATGGCCACTGCTCAGCAGGCTGGCGATAAAGTATCTAGCTTGCCCTGTTGCAAGTGTCTCTTCTGAGCGTGTGTTCAGTGCTGCTGGTGCCATTGTGACTGTGAGAAGGACCAGTCTCTCGCCCAAAAGCGTGGAGAGGTTAACCATGATAAAAATGAACCAGTACTTGATACCACCAGACTACCAAGTCCGTGAATCAGATCTGGAAGAGGAGAGCGAGTCAGAAGAAATAAGTATTGGGTTACAGGACCTACTTCTGTCAGAAGAACCACCAGGGTTTGAGGACGAGCTCCTCTTCCCTGACAACTAGGCTTGGAAATTGTTACATTCTCCCTTCCTTTATTTCTCCCTTCCTTAGTTATTTGTGTGTATCTGTCTTTCTGACTCAAACTTGAAAACCAACTCCATCTTCCTTTCTCTTTTAATTACCTATTGGAGTTGCACATCTGAGCATTTACTGTGCACTCCACTCATCAGAGCCCTGCTCCATCTTCCTGACTCACCCTAAATACATTTCCATCTTGCCATACTTTGGATGTAGATGGACAATAGTGCAATAATGTAGCCTCTAACAGTCCCTCCATAACAATTGAAACGTACGTGACTACAGCCATCTTCTGTTTTGTTTCCAATCTGAAATGCATCACTGTCTTAAGGCTAGACCTCTGTCTGCAGGCATACACAACTCTTCAATGTCAGAACTTGAACAGGGCTCCAAAATTAAAGTAAACTCGTCATCACTTTCAGAAGGCTCTGCTGCATCTGTGATCTGACAGTCACAAAGAAGAGAAAGACAGGTATATGAAATAAATGATGCCATACATTGCATTGGCGGCTTGCTGACTCAGAGCAAATGTGCATGAAGTCGAAGTATACTAGTAGTTTTAAAGTGCTTGTGTCTCGAGTGATGGTCAATGTTTCCATGTTGTTTATTAATATGTATCCAATTGTACTCCTACTACTGCAGGTGCAGTCTGGACTTAATCGTAGTCACTCAATACATACTTAGTTGCTGTTTTTGGTCAGTTGGAGAACACGTACACGTGCCACACCGGATGATGATGATGACCACCATGATACCATCTTTGCACGCTGTCAGTCAGTTTGATCAGAGATGAATGATGGAATATGTTCAGGAAGTGGAATACAAGGTAAACACACAGCCAATCAAGAAGAAGCACAGCAGACCTAGGCTACATGTGTGTGCAGTGGTGGAATGGAATAGTGATATGATTGACATTGGCGCATTGATTTACAATTACATTAATCACTTGCTTTGGAAATACTAGGTTGATGTATATGCCTTTTGTCTGAAACTCTGAAAAATGTAGGTAAATGGAGTTTGGGCCACAGACTCACGTCCCGGTGTTGTGGCCCTGTAACTGTTCTGTGGTGGGTCCTATCTTGTTGTTCTTTCTGATGACGGCTGTGCAACTAGAAGAGTAGAGTTAATCAATGTATCCAATTAGCCTCAGTCTGAAAATGTTCTCGCTCACGAGTCTTGTCTTTTTCGCACTACACCGTAATTGATTTCTATGTTTTCATTCTGTTAACTTATTTTGTAATACCCCATTTCTTCTTTCATCAACACTTACAGGCCGGCCTTTCACCCAGCGCTACTATATTATACGTGGAGCAACAACTCACACTTACCTTACCAATCCTCCTCATCATCATCATTCTGCCAGAGGCGCCCATGGATGATATAATCAATCAATCAGTCACAACAGTGTCCATGGAAGGGAGGAAAAAATTAATGACGAGATACAACTACACATTTGGCCCTGGATAATACATTAACTTTAGTATCATTTTCATATTTTTCTTTGATTCCTTTTTCCTCTTCATTTATTTTATGCTTGTGTTTGGTAATTGGTTGTTCACTTAAAGTATCTCAATTTTGTTTGCTAGCTTTCAGCCCGCTACAACAGGTATTACGGTTTCTCAGAGGGCATACAGCCTAGGCAAAAGTCATATCATTCATATCATAAGAAGTACTTCCTTTCAATTGTGTAGTAGTAGTTAAGTAATTACCACTTCTTATTAACCATCCAGTTAATGAAACCTTCATCGTGCATCCATTTCGTTGTTCTTAATTGACTTTACATTTATTGGGGAATTGTGGATCAGCAATCATCGTCTTCATTGTTTTGCTTGTTGTCTCCATGCGTACTGTTTTTCTTTGTCAAACCTTTCCCCAAACCCCCGTTCCCATCCATTCATCAAACCCTAACCCTCTTCCCCCGGGCTGTGTGGTTTTTATTGAGGTGTGATGTTACTACATTAAATATACACCAACAATTGATCACACGCTTGCTGGGGCAGATGTGGTGAAACCAACACTAATAAAATCAAAAGTCAACGAGGCAGGGCGAGGATCTTCTTCTGCTTGCCCACCCAAGATCACTCTATGTAATAGTGTACAAGGCAAATAATTTCCCAAAGTGACCCAACGAATAAATGTAAATCATTGCTGGCATTGTCTGAATTTAATTTTAGAGCATGTACGTTTACGATTTGTATTGTGTTTTAATGACTCCAACGCAACTACAGTTATCTTCTTTTACTTTTTCAGTCCCCGACACCATTGATTTCTTTGAGTTTGTTTAGCTGTTGCAATATTGTTTGTATTTTTGGGCCGTATTATGTACTGTAATTTTCTACTTCTCTCACATTCTTTCTCAGGCAAATGACTGTCTCTTTGTTTTTGTTTTCCAATGCTAGTGCCAGTGTCTAGGACTAGGAGTCTACTCGACTACTATCACACAACCACGGCATATTCTCCGTTGTCTTGGGAAACCATGCAGCCCTTGCGGTGCCAAACGTAATCATCATCAATCACAGGTAAGAAGAACAGTTTGCTGGGAGGTCTATTGGAGGAGAGGCTGGTAGTACTAATAGGACAAATGTTACTTTGAGTGAGGGGCACAGCATCTATCTGTTTGCATGTTACACATGTGGTCAGTTAATAAAGTATTTCAATCAAACACTGGCCACTGCCCTGCATCTAGAGTAAACCTTGTGACGTACAACAGTAACCCCACCACAAAACAACATCATATCATATCTGTGTTAGTTGAAAATAAATAACATTTATTCATGTATAAAAATATCCTCCTATCCCCACCCTAACCCCAACCATAGTCCAAGTCCAAAGAATGTCCCACAAAAATAACCCCAACACCCAATTCCCACCCACCAACAAAAGTATTAAAAAAGGGGCAAATCAACAGGGTCCAATACAATTGGCGGGCTTTGAGGTGTTTGTCCACTAAAATCTTTACACGCTCCTCTAATTGGTCCTCCAGCTTGGCCACCCGGAGGAGAAGTTGTTGCCGAAATGCACGGCACCTACATTTGCATCCATGCTGTGAGGGGGTGGCAGATGTTAAATGGCGGCGGTGAGCGGCTGACTGGCCGCGGCACCGTACTCCTGCAGGTGGAGCCTTGCTGGGGCCAGACGCATTGGAAGAGGCAGCAGCTGCTGCCGCCGCCTCTTCCTCCTCCTCAGCCTCAGCCACCAGCTTGCGGTACTCCTCCACAATGGCCTGCAGTTTCCTTTGCCGGGCCTTGGCTACCAACTCCTTCCGTGATGGTTTTGAGGAAGGAGTAGGAGTATCTATAAAAAAAGAAACAGAATTGTAGCAAACTCTTCATAATTAATTCAACAGTACATAGTGGCATTGTAGCACTATCAAGCGCAGTCCATACAATTGGTGCCAACATTTAGTATCTATCTAATCTGTCCTCCTGCTTCCCCTGCCTGTAGCATTTGTTGAAGTTTTTTCCGACATTATACTTGCCCTAGTACTGGGTGGGCTTGAGTAAACATAAGAACAAAAGTCTTTTTTGTATCTCCTTTTATTTTTTCAAAGTAAGACTCTGCTTCCAGTGACAGTCTTCACCTATGATGAATACAAATACATTTAGGGGGCATCCACCCATTAAAAGTAAATGTCTATCATTCTTTATTATCGGCTTAGCTGGTTTCACTTTCACCAGCAACCCAACCACCCATGCGTCCACTCCTTCCTTGCCTTGGGTTTCATTGACACAAACTCCGCTCATGATTCTTGCTATCCACTGTATCCATGCACCCATATTCTTTTGCGCAACCAGGCCTGCATTTTCTTTGACCTTAGAGTTCTACCCATCCTTTAACAACCCATGCATCCGATTCATATCAGCCATGTGAATGAACCTTCCAAAGTATCCTTCTATGGTAGTTAGTCTTATTATTACATCTCTTAGTCCTCCCTTCCTCCTTCCACCCTAGTTCACTTCTTTCCCTTTTTGTTCAACACATGCCTCAAGGTCATCTGATCTGACTTTTAGTCTTCTCCATAAGTTTCACAGCTGAGTTGGAATCTGATGAAAGAGGCCTTGTTTACTCAACTAAAACTGGTAATGCTACAAAGGGTGTCTTCTTCAACCATTGTATATTGTCCAGTACAACTTAAAATTCATACTTTCTTAATAAGTCTCATAGCACAGTGAGGAAAAAAATGTCCCCCATCCACCTAGTAATGCAAATAAGTAATGAATATAACTTACCACCGCCCACCGCTGAACTTTCCTCCCCCACTGATACTCCTGCAGGTGCCGCATCCTCTGTCCCCTCCTGGATGGCAATCTCTTCGCCGCTGGCCCCGTCGGCACAGGTGGTTAGTATTGATTGTGCACCTATGAAATCAAGTACACCTTTTTAGATGCCTGCACACCTCCCCCTATTTTACTAGTTGTACTTTTTTAACCAGGAAGGAAGATTGAAAAAACAGTTACGTATAACATGAATCGTTGTGACAGTGTAACTAGTCCAAATTGCGTCCTAATGTACAGCAGTCACATTAGACAGAGTTTAGTTTTCATTTATTAGATGGTCCCTAGGGTCATCTAATCTACTCCTACTCTAGTCTTTGGAAAGTTAGCCTGAGCCATATAACCATTTTTAGATCCGTGTCTACTGCTTTGCCCATGTTACCTCGCAGCTTGTTGCACAGTAAGACAGACACCATTGAGGCCACATGAGTGTCGCATACAATTGACAAACCAGTATTTTTAGTCCCTGTTGCTTATCCATAATGTAATGTTGCACTTTTTGCCATGACTGCTAAAAACTGGCATAGTTTTATTCACTGTCTAACGTGCAACATTTTTCTCATAGGCAGATGAGAAGAGAAGATTGCCTTCTACGAAACAAGGGATTTGCAGAGTTTTCGAAAGATGCATGTGTAACCACTTACAGTATATGTTCAACGGTGAGAGGTCTCCCACAATTCACACATTTCTCTATCGTGCACTAGATGTACAAAATGTACAGTATTTAATCTTCTTCATTTTGCATGGTGGAGCAGGATGTTTTTCATGGAAATACTTACAAGTTACAACAATACAAAGCTTGTTATTAAAACAAATAAAGTTTTTGAACTTGCACGTAGACTCTGTGGTATATTTTCAGTGTCTGGGGTGTTGTGGACTGAAACGAGTGAGTGAGCGAAAGGGTCTTCTTCTTCTTCTGTTCTGGGTTGTGTAATAAAATCATTGGGTATATCTAACTATCTTCGTGTGGGGGTCGGGAGTGGGACAAATGACTATGACCAAGACACTTAGGTAGGTAGACTAGACGGTCATTGGATTATGGGTTCTTCTGACTGAGTTCTGTGACCAGGGGGTAAGGTCCAACCTCCCTATCACCAACATCAACAACATCCTAATTTCTTGTGCATAGTTCTGTATGTGTATGTGCAGAGAATAATAACCACAACAGTAGTAGAAGTATACTAACTGAACAAAAATTAGTAGGCAAACATCTGGTTGTGCATTTTTGTTGGTGGGAATTGACAAAGACTGGAGATTACAGAGGACAACGCAAAAGACAGGAGTGGACCCAGTGCCTACAGCTATTCTATCACAGCTTTATTCAAAAGAATACCTTAACTAAAGAGTGGCCCACAGGGCAAGCTTAGCTACACAAAGTCTAATAGTAGTAGCACAGAGAGTCTTGGGGCAGAGGCAGTTTGAAGGAACTGAAAGTCAGGGATGGCATTGGATAGTTAGTGACCCAAAATTTGGAAAACAAATTTAAGACCAAAGAAGGTTTTGCTAACATTGAATTAGGAAGGAGGATTAATCGGTTGGAAAAAATAAAGTGCGTTAAAAAGTTAGGGAAATATAATTGTTAATATAAGCACTGTAGGACTTACTGGGGCCAGCAGCAGGATCCGTGGTAGAGGAGCGCTCCTCTTGTGGTTGTCCCGCCAACTCGGACCCCGTCTTCTTGCCCTTGGGTGGTGCTGATCATGTAAGAAATAATAAAGAAAGAGAAACATTAAGTGCTGTGAAACAAAGACCTCATTCAAAACTCCTCTCAAACATTTTAGGGAACAACAATTCCAATAAAATTGACTTCAAAGTATAAATGACTACTGGTTTGCAAGATCCACAGACCGTCTACTTATAGAACACTAATCAAATGTGCCATAAACATTCTGATTGCAGAATATACTAAGGAAGCCAGTACCACCTGACCTACAACACCTATTCAAGAATCCAGATGGGCCAATTGTTCAGTAAGTCGGAATTTCAATTTTATTTTTGCCCGCAAACATGCATAGATGATGAGATGGAGGACACATGCATACATTTGTACATACACGTAATTGTTGGTTGCTTGCATCAGAACTGCTACTGACTCACCTGACCATGCTATTGCTGTGCTGCTAAGCCTACCACTCAGTAAACAAACTCAAACCGGTTTCAATGGAGGGGTGGGGTAAATAAGAACTAACTAAGCATTCAGTGACAGAGGAGGCGTCATGCAGACCGTTAAAAAACATATGAACTAATACTATCCATCCACCACTATTTCACTAAAGGATAATGTAAGGACTAGACTCTAGCAATAGCCTCAACTAACTTCAGTTCTCTAAAAACTCTAACATCAATAATCAGCAGCCCAAGCCAGCGCTAAGTTACAAACCAGTAAGAGAAGTGGCGAGCAGCACCTGTGTCATACAATAACAGAAGAATTTGAGACGGAATTCATCTGCAATGTAACTAAGCGCACCAGTAACCGTGTTACTTATTCGTCCAAGAATTATACACAATACTTATACTACTATAATATATATTAAATTATTAATATTACTAGCTACTCACCAAGCCCCACGACTTCAACACCTAGCAGGTCCAACAGGTCCTGCTCCCTGTCCAGAATGTCTGCCCACCGGTGGACCAGCTGCTGGTGGGTGCGCCAGATTTGCGACGATGGTACACTGCCCGGCGCACCTTCGCCCACCGGCGGTGATGCTCCTCTGGGAGGTAACTGGACCCTGGCCTGCCGCCTGCTGCCAAGGTCAAGGGTAGGTGGCACTACATGAAAAAAACCAGGGCGGCCACCTCCGCCTCCCCGAAATGATTCCGGGCCTGCACCCCTGCAGGTCGCATTCTGCCGCAAGGCAGCCGGCTCTTCTTGGGCGCAGGCGCCTTGCCTTTCGAGCCGGTTCTGCTGCTCCCCTTTGCCATGGTTCTGGGGTGGAGGTGGAGGTGGAAAAGAAAAGTTAGAACAAAAGGAAAAAAAGTTAGGGGGAAGAAGTAGGAGCTTAAATGAAGAAGTAAAATAAAACAGTAGAAAAGCTAAAAAGAAAGGTGGAAAAGTAGAAATAAAATGCAAAATATAAACGTAGGGACAGAGAGAAATAGATAAAAGATTGAACAGATATAAGGTGGATAGAAAACTGGGCCCAGAACCATAGCATACAGTGTGAAAAACAAAATGGCCGCGCCCATCGCGACCACGTGGGTAAGTTCGCGCGAGATTTCACGCGAACACGCACTTTCTCAGTGTGAACAAAGTAGTTGTGTTCCCGAACAAGACGTGCACCGCGCGAACGCGTTATTCGCGACCCGGAAGAGGAAATAGGGGGCGCGGGCGGGCGGGACAATTGAAAAAACAAGATGGCCGCGCCCATAGCCCAACCACATGGGTAAGGTCGCACGCTACAATCCCCCGAACACGCAGACAGCGCCCCGACCACGCACTACGCGCTCCCGAGCAAGAAAAACGGCTCGCGAACGGGACCAGCAAGCTACTACGCATGCTCGCGAAGCTACGCGAAGCTCGCGTAGTGCGAGAACGTCTTCGCGTAGCTTCGCGTAGCGTGACTACGCGTACTACGCCCAGGCTTAGTCTTGATAATGCCCACACAATGATTTTCCCGGACTACAGCCAGGAAGTGCAGAGTCAGAGATGCACTTACGACTCAATAAAATCCAAACTGAGAGACCTCCAAATCCAATACATGTTATTGTTTCCTGCCAACATAAAAGTGATTTATAAGGACAAGGCTCTCTTTTTTCAAACCCCGGAGGAAGCGTGGCAATGGTTGGAGGAACGCCCAACGTTGATGCGGCGGGTGTCTGAGGCTCCAAAGACGAATGCAGTAGAGAGACCCACGGGGGGCCCCAGGAGGGCACCAAAGCCGCAGAGCTCTCGACAGGGACGGGGAGCCCGTTCCCTGGCCGTAACTCCATACCCCACGGCGGGAGTTACAAGGCGGAGACGTCGGAGTGCTGCCTCCCTGTACTCTCACCGACCATCAGGGTCTCGCTTTCAGTGCCTGTAGGGAATAAAGCGCTCCGAGGGGGAAGAAGATCCGCAGGGTACCTCATCTGAAGGAGAGGAGGCGGACGAGCAGTTCTCTTTTATAACAATGAACGTTTTCGCAAACAATATTTACATTGCAATAAACTAATTTATTAATACAAAAATACTCCATGAGCAAACATATATTAATCAGATAACTTAATTTTCAATTTCAATTTCAAATCCAATCTTCTTCTGTATTGAATTATTCTACATGTATTTCTTGCATGCCCAATGCATTTCGGGCGATGAGCCCTTCATCGGGGGATTTGATCTGAAAATATAACATAATCATTCTTAAGGTTGTGCCAAAACACTATATCATACATCAGAAGTATCCAAACCATTTTACTATATCATTATATAACAATCCATTGTGTTTAACTTCACGCTTTAACAATACCACGCATTGACCATTTATTTATGGTGTCAGAATCTCAAATAAAACAAATCAAAACTAAAATAAAACAAAAGTGAAAACCATAAAACTCACTAACGTAAATAACCCAACTGTTTCCTCCAACGTATACAAAAAATGATGGTGCCCATTTCTCAAATACTGCATAATAGTGAAAATGCTTAAAACTATATTCCTTTCACTGATATCCATCTTCACAAAAGTTGTCTCCAACTGGCTTTGAAAACGTTTCGAGGTACACCTATAATTAACCTACAATCATCTCAACTGGCTTCAATGCCAACCACTTATATATCTAAAATGACTGCTTACCTCCTAAATATTCCACTGCACGAACAGACGCCTCATTACACTATGTCTTTCATCTATATCGTCACACTGTAAAAAACAAAACGTTCCTGTTATTATAGCCCTCACATACACGAACGCTAAAAGAGTGACTCCCTGCCTCACGTTTCACTCACCTCCCATTTCTGTTGAAACGTGAGGTGGCAAAACAAAACGTTCCTGTTATTATTGCCCTCACATACACGAACGCTAAAAGAGTGACTCCCTGCCTCACGTTTCACTCACCTCCCATTTCTGTTCAAGTATTGTTTTCTAAAACCAAGACAGTTGGGAGTCGCCACTTTGGCCTTCACTGAACATCTCTTCTATACAAATTGATACTTTAAGCAGAATGAAAGCCATTCTTTTGCAAAAAACTGTGCCACTGACCTCGGCCAAAAAAACCTATGATCTGCAAGTCACAAGGACTTCGGCTGAGTTACATGCCCTCTTAACTACAAAGTGCCCTATACATTTCTCAGAAATGTTAAGTCGTATCCTAAACATGTCTGATACGAGTGGAATTGTACATGTATTTAACACCGTATTTTCTGGACTGTTAGCACTTTTTGAAGCAGTCCTAGTAATATTTCCAAACTTTGTGCACTCTGTGTTTGGCGGATTGCCTCTCATTTTGGGACTCGCTGCAGGAATATTGCTCATATTGCTGCAATATAGCAAGTCATTTCACAAACGACACCTAGTTCTCAATGGAGACAACTCTACTGGTGATGAAGTGTCGTGAGCGCATCGTCCAAATTTTGGGACTACCTCGTCTAAGAGAATTAAATACCACATGGTTTCTGTCATTCAGACCAATTTGGCAAGATTGCATCCTACCTGTTCTACGCTGCCTGCTATGCGGAGGAGAATGCGTGTTAGACGTATTAGACACATGTCTCCCACTCCCATCAGTCATGCCAACGGATGTTGATTCTTTGCTTGAACCAGTAACGGCCCATGCACTGTGTTGTCCCCAGCGGCTACCGATTCTGATAACGGCATTCATTGAGAACTCACAGACGCAAAATGCTACTGCTGTAATTCATGAATTTTTATCTTGTGTTCTGATTAACTTGGACATATTATATTTGTCAATCTGTAACTTGGAAGATGTTTTTCTTTTTTAAAACCGAATAAAGTTTGTTGATAATAATCACTAGGAGATTCATTTACAGGGTAGCATGGTATCCCTCAGAATAACTCCAGGAGTCACAGTCCACACAATGTACATGGTTTGTTCCCCCTACTTCCAACCTTACATGTACCCCTAATCACCTGCCCAAACCTCTGCCTGCTGCTGCCAATGTGGTCCTCCGTCATCCCACAGACCATATTTTTGGCCCCTTTGAAACTGCCCATACAATAAAAATGCTGCAGTTGTAAATACATATCAACTACCATTTGTTGTGTTTGGAACATTTTATTGAATAATACAACCTAATAAACATGAGCTGATTATTAAAGCAAAACAAAACATCAGTTGCCATACACATAAGAGGCAAAAGTAGTACATACAAATCAACATACTGTAACACAGCAAAGTTATGTAGAGCACAATTTCTAATTTCGGGCAATCTTAAAGTTCAATAGAAACGTTCATAAAGAACAGGAAAGGAAACAAAGAAGGTAGGATACAGTGATTTCATTAATGTAATGCTTCCTACATATAGAAAAACAAATACTAATTATTTTCCTTAAGCAATAAAGTCCTTACATTAAAATACTAAGAGAAATATATTGAACAATGAACATTTCCTATGTAATTACAATTCAATTTGAATATTTTAACCTCAGCATTATTTGACTCATGATTACAACCTGAATGCTTTCTGGAACCACCTCATGAGGTTCAAAATCCCATCTTTTCCAACAATAGGATTCAAATGATAAACTTGAATTTCAATTCAATTTATTGATTTAGGCCATTTTGGAGATCAACAATTTGAAATATATTCAAAATCCATACACTTTTGTAAAATTGTCTCCTAAACTTGAATTCCATCCATTTTTTGATTAAACACTTCCCATTCCAGCAAGCATCACAAGACCACTTGTTGTTATCTTCCCAATTAGTGATAATGTTTCGGCTGGCAACAACAATAAATATGTTTAGAATTTTTCCCCTGAAAGCAAAAACATGCCATTTCTGAATCATGGTGCAAAATAAAATGTAGGAACAGAAGGGCATCTTTAGGTATAGCATTCATTAAGGTTTGACCATGCTTGAAACTAGAATTCCTGATTGTTTGGACATTTAAATGTCATATTTTTGAAAGAGTTCTAACAGACGAGCAAGAGTTCCGCGAAAAATAGAAGATGACTGAATTGTACTTAGAGAAAATGTGCTGATAATTAATCTATTGATGTAAAATACAGTGGTCAGGCAATGCTTGTGAATCGAATCTATTCAGATTTTAACTCCATAGTTTGTTCAATAAATTGACTGAGCATAATACTTGAAGGTCCATCTCTCAGATCAGTTCTATTACAGTTTTATTTGCAATAACACTAAAAGATCAATGATATATAGATTTTAAAAGCCATGGGTGGAATTGATCCTTGGTCTAAATCTAGATTATTGTCTGGAATAGAAACCAGTTCAAACAGATCAAATTTAAAAGGAGTGAATATGTTTGTTATATTGGTTTAGAGTAAACCCAGAAGATACACATTGGACCTAAAACTCAGAAAATGTATCTAAAGATTATGATTACATCCTATGTATGTCCATAGACCGCTTAGGTGCTTTCCTGTTTAAGTGACAACATTTGCGAATATATTTAACATAACATTAAAGTTGGATGTCAGAAAGTCTTTAAGTATTGTGTAAGAGTTATGTGTAATGGTTTTTATTTGATCTGAAGCAACACTTACACTAAATAGGTACGTGCACAGGTTATCATTCAACTAACATTATTAGCAAACTTAATTTGGAGGGAATTGAGAAAAATTGTCTCATGTACCAAGGGTTTTATTGTTCAAAAATCCACTGGTTGGGTAATTCACAGAGTTTGCAAATGCTAAACCCCTTTTTGAAATGTACTAA
The DNA here is from genome assembly GCF_964261635.1 of Lissotriton helveticus. Taxonomy (NCBI): domain Eukaryota; kingdom Metazoa; phylum Chordata; class Amphibia; order Caudata; family Salamandridae; genus Lissotriton; species Lissotriton helveticus. Next base: position 2,027,142 of record NW_027611672.1, on the reverse strand, counting down.
GCCCATTTAACAATTCAGAATTTGGAAGGGGAATGTTAATAGTGTCCCTTTTGAATATGTAATACATCCTTAAGGTATGTTTAAGCTTTGAAACCATATGTGGACTGCAAAACAGTAACAGGAGGTAGTAACCCGAGGGGGAGTTTCTGAATCTGAAAGTAAAATGGGGTGCATTAAAAATGTCTTTATTTAAACGCAATAACAGACACAGGAGTGAGCTGACTCCACAAGCAATCACTTTTACCAAATGGATTATTAATGCAAGAACCTCAGTATTTTCTATATTGCTGAAATGTAGTATCTAATATTTTTGAAATGTGGTGTAAATATTTGTTCCTGTTATTTCCCATTTCAATATTGTCATGAAATGTACCTATTGTTTTTGTCAAACATATTGAAATATCTTTTTTTTAATCTGTTTTATTTTCTAAATCAGGAGTAGAACATAGGTCCAGATGTGCACAGCGTTAAGCCCACAACCCATTGAGGGCCGGCTGCGTTGGTTTCAAGAGTTTCCCAGCATAGAAAAAGGCAATAATAAACTAATTGGAACACAGCATGTCGCCTACAACCCATGTTAGGCCGGCCGTGTGATCTAGTACATATAACAATATTAGCGTGTTGTGGGAAGTCTCAGGACCTGTTTAAAACCAATAACATTGAGAACACAGGCTAGAACCCCATATAAAGTGGATAGCGGTAGACGGACAGAAAAGTGTCGAAAAAAGAGATAGAAAGGAGAGGTATACAGCAAAGTAGGCGGTTGGGTGGACGGACGGGAATAGGTGTGTGACGGTGTCAGGTGTGGCGAATGAAGGTCTTAATGCTTGTTGAAGGGGTTGGCGGGCACTACTGTTCTAATTATGTGAGAAGCCTGTTAGGATCTGGCGGAAGTATAGCATCCTCAAAGAGTCACAGCGCTTTTTAACTTTTGAGGGTAAATAACGTGCATGTTCTATTTTATAGAGGTATTAAACTAAGGGTCGCCAAACAGCTGTGAAGCGGGTGTCTCGTGATTGCAGTCGCGCTGTAAAAAGTTCCATAGTTATTACATACCACTAGCGCACAAACCAAGCGGCAATTGGGGGAGTCTCCGCTTTTTTCCAGTATAGTGCTATAAGTTGTTTAGCCGCCCCAAGCACGTGAAGTGCTATAGTCCAATCGCTGTGAGTGAGTGCATTTAGGTTATCAGGTTTGAGGTACTGGGCTTCCCCCTGGCTGTGGACTCAGGCAGGGGGAAGGCCAATACCTCCTTAATATGACTAAGGACTTCCTTCCAGAGCAGGATCAGGAGTGGACAATCCAATCAAATGTGATCATAGCCCGAATATCCTGGACTTGCTGCTAGGGAGGATAGGCCCAAAACTGTGCTGTGTCCAGAACCGCTCCGATGAAAAGGAGCTTATAGGAGGGAATCAGGTGCGACTTCAGCACGTTAACTGTGAACCCCAGCAAATGCAGGAAGTCCGTCGTAGTCTGGAGGTGGGAGACGACAGCCTTGGCGAGCTCGCCTTCAACAGCCAGTCGTTAAGATAGGGGAAGACTGGAACCCCTGATCTGCGCAGATGAGCTGCGACCACCGCCATCACTTTCGTGAACACCCGGGGGGGCTGGTAAGGCCAAAGGGTAGCGTGGTAAACTGTAAATGCGTGTGGCCTACCGTAAACCGCAGGTAATGCCGGTGGGCAGGCAAGACGGGGATGTGAAAGCAAGTGGCCTGCAAGTCCAACGCTACCATCAAATCTCCAGGGTCGAAGGCAGACAAGACCTGAGCCAAGGTTAACATCTTGAACTTCTCCTTTCGGAGGAAGCGGTTGATGTCCCTGAGGACTAAGATAGGATGCAGGCCTTTGTCCTTCTTCGGTACCAAGAAGTAGTGGGAGTAGCAACCCCGACCTAATTCTGGCACAGGGACGCGTTTGACAAAGAGATCCATAACTTCCTGGAAGAGAAGGGCCAAATGATCCTCCGACATGGGATGAAATCACCATAAACGGCATGACCCTTATGCACTCCGCTGCTTGCGGAACTCCGCGTAGACCCAAGAGTTTTTTTGTCACTTTGCGGAGTTCCTCACTGAGGAACTCCGCATAGGCTTAATCTTATCATTAATAAATAGATATCAGTCATATGTTAAGAAACAAGGGTGAGTAGAAACCTTTTGGGTGGAGTAAAATTTAAGACATTATTATTGTGATTTTTGGGCAATTAGTTGATTTTTGCAAGCACTAACACTTCTCTGTGTATAGTAGAGACCTTGAGAGTTTTGTAACTTGGAGATACTCAAATTGTGGATTCTGTTGCAATTAAAAATATTTCCAGGCCTGAAATTTCTTTGGATGTTGTATGCGGGCAGCCTAAGTTATCCTGCAAGAGTTTCTTGATGAATTCTATTGCAACTACAATATGTGCTCTCTCATGTAAAGTCAGGTTGTTAGAAGCTTTTCTGCAAACTCAAGATACACCTTACTTTTCACCTGGTGTGGATGCATTTCTCATGTTTAGTGAGATCTCTTTTCTGAGTATAACGTTTCTGGCTTTCCCCTCCTGTATATGGCTTTAGTCCAGTGGGAATTCTCTCATGTGAAATGACATTGTATTCAAGACTGAACCTTATCTACAATTCAGAACACACATAAGGCTTTCTTCCCCCGTGTGAGTTCGCTCAAGTCAAGTGAGAAGTAATTTGTAACCAAAACATTGCTTGCATTTCGATAAGGTTTTTCCCCAGAGTGGGATCTCTTATGAAGCATAACACTGTCTTTCAGATTCAACCTTTTATGGCATAAGGATTTTCTCTAGTGTGGAGTTTCTCGTGGTGAAATAGCGTTTCTCTGCAGCTTTTCTGGCATTCAGAACACTAATAAGGTGTTTCATCAGTATGGAGTCGCTTATAGTTAGTGAGGCTGTGCCTATAAAATAGGAATTTCTGGCATTCACAGAAATTGGTAATGTTTTTCCCCTGTGTGCGTCTGCTCATGTAGAGTGAGATTGAGTTTATAATTGATGATTTTCTGGCATTCGGAGAACTGAATTATTTTGATGGTGTGTTTTCTTATGGCGCTAGTAACCATCTCTACCTCTGAATCTTTTCTGACATTTAGAGCACTGATAATTTTATTCACCAGTGTGGATTCTCACATGTTCAGTGAGATGAGATTTTTGGCTGAAACATTTTTGGCATTCGGAGCACTGATAAGGTTTTTCCCCAGTGTGGGTTCTTATATGCTGAGTGAGACGGCTTTTTACACTGAAACATATGTGGCATTCGGAGCACTGATAAGGTTTTTCCCCAGTGTGGATTTTTATATGCTGAGTGAGACTGCTTTTTTGAATGAAACATATCTGGCATTCAGAGCACTGATAAGGTTTTTCCCCAGTGTGGATTTTTATATGCTTAGTGAGACTGCTTTTTACACTGAAACATATCTGGCATTCGGAGCACTGATAAGGTTTTTCCCCAGTGTGGATTCTTATATGCACAGTGAGATGGCTTTTTTGACTGAAACATTTGTGGCATTCAGAGCACTGATAAGGTTTTTCCCCAGTGTGAATTCTTATATGCTGAGTGAGATCCCTTTTTTGCCTGACACATATCAGGCATTCAGAGCACTGATAAGGTTTTTCCCCAGTGTGGATTTTTATATGCTCAGTGAGATTGCTTTTTTGACGGAAACATTTGTGGCATTCAGAGCACTGATAAGGTTTTTCCCCAGTGTGGGTTCTTATATGCTGAGTGAGACTGCTTTTTTCACTGAAACATGTGTCGCATTCAGTGCACTGATAACGTTTTACCCAAGTGTGGGTCCTTGTATGTTTAGTGAGTCTTTTTTTGTCACTGAAACATTTCTGGCATTCAGAGCACTGAAAAGGTTTTTCCCCAGTGTGGATTCTCATATGCTCAGTGAGATAAGATTTCCGCCTGAAACTTTTTTGGCATACTTTGCACTGAGAGTGGTTTTCCCCTGTGTGCATTCTGTCAAATTCTGTGAGATATGATTTATGGCTGTATCTTTTTGGGCACAGGTAACTTTTTTCCCTAACTTCGGTTATTTTGCCTCAATTTTAGAGTCGGGCTTGTTTAGATAATGTTCAGCACTTATCTCTAAAAGAAATTGTGTGTAATCTTCTCAACACTTGAATTGAGCAAAAAATGTCGGGAAGCAGTCCTGTAACACCTGTTGAAATCTTTCTAACAGATAATAGTCTTTAGGTAATAGCCTCTCCGGCAGCAACTTAATTTGTGACTGAAGTTTTTCTCAAATCTATTTGTATAGGTTCTTAGCAATGCAGTAATAAGGTGTTAGTCTGATATTTAATGATTAAACTGATAAGTACCTTTTTGCACTGATGTAATGGCAGTAACTGAGGGCTTTAGAACGTGCAGAGTACTATTGTGGATCATTAGTCGCAGAACATCAGTTCCTTCTACCCTTTCTATGTTTGGGGTAAGTTTAAGGTTTGTAGTTCTGAGGATGAGGATTTATTTACATTAGATATAGCGCAACAGTGCTCCTTTAATCCATTTTTATATTTAACAGTTTTACATATGACTCCTGCACAACAGATAATGTTGAGGCGATTTACATAGAATTACAGAACAGTACACAATAAAAAGGAAACAATCTGAGATGGTCATTAACACAATAAAGTGGTGAATTTTTAAGGTTTTCGCAAGAAAGAGCAGAGTGGGTGAAGGTGTTTTATATCCCGAGACAGATAGTCTCAAACTTGCGTAACTGGTTAAAAACGGTTGTTGAACAAAGGTGATTTTCCAATCTTTTGGTTGTTAACGTGTCAGCTTCGGAGTCTTCTTTCAGCGTCTTTTCTTTGATGGTATCCAGAAGAAACCTTTAGTTGTAACTTTCTTTTATGTAGTGTGTGCTTCCTCTCTAAAATTACATGATGCTTTAGATGAACGTTATTCTGTCATGCTGAGGCAATTTGTCTTTCTGATAATATTTCAGATGAGGATGCTGAAGCGGTCTTTCTACATTATTTCTGATGCTGTGTGCACAGATATGGCTTTGCTCTGGGTTAATGAAATGCAAAATTAAAGACTTCACTTACAGGTATAGTACTTTCCTCGCCACACTAAGATTTTTGGAAATTGTTTAAACGTAGAATGCTGGATGTTCTTCAGTTTTTCAAAATAATCCTTCTTATGGCACTGACATTCAGTTGCTTAGTGCTAAATCTTGCTTTCTTCGTCCGTAATTTCAATCACCTATAGTATTAAAATTAAATAGTTAATACATGTACATTTCCAAAAATATAATTTACAAGCCAAATCAATGCAGAATTTTGAATATGCTGAGCTGTTTTTCAGACAGAGCAGAGTGCAGAATGGTAGCATGAGAGTACTTGGATGTAGGAGTGAGGTTTTGTAGAATTTTCAACATTTTATTAAGCTCACAAAGGATACATTTACCCTATGTAGTTGCAACATCGAATCCCAAAGGCAGATTTGAAAGTCATATGGACTGGCACCAAACAGATATTAAAAAACGATATTCTATTAATTAATTTGTAATGCAGATTTCAGGGAAGGGAATGACTCCTCCACGGACAACAGGCGTTTTCCCCTGCCCTGAGTTACCACCTACTTGTATCTGGTTTCCTGACTTTTGAGTTTTGGACTCTGCCTCAAGCAAATCTATTGTGTGCTGCGAGGACTATGCCTAGACCAGGGGTCTCCAACCTTTTGTGTAGTCAGAGCTACTTCTGGCCAGTGAAAATCATCGTGAGCTACTGAACCCGAAGCAACTCGCGCATTTTTCCGAGAGACCCCCCCACGCCCAGTTTCATTGACTTTAAGCCTAATTTCATCAGAGCCCATACTGTGCATTTCTGCCCTCCGTTTCACTCGTTTTTTGTGCCTTTCTGCCCTCTGTTTCACTCGTTTTCCCCTTGTTTTTTGTGGCTTCTCAACTCTGTTTCACTCGTTTTCCCCTTGTTTTTTGTGCACTTCTGCACTCGGTTTCACTCATTTTTTGTGCCCTTCTGCCCTGTTTCACGCGTTTTTGTGCCCTTCTGCCCTCTGTACCCTCGATTTTGTGGACTTCTGCTCTCTGTTTCACTCGTTTTCCCCTTGTTTTTTGTGCCCTTCTGCCCTCTGTTTCACTCGTTTTCCCCTTGTTTTTTGTGCCCTTCTGCCCTCTGTTTCCCTCGTTTTTTGTGCCTTTCTGCCCTATGTTCCAACCGTTTTCCCCTTGTTTTTGTGGCCTTCTGCCCTCTGTTTCACTCGTTTTCCTCTTGTTTTTTGTGCCCTTCTGTCCTGTTTCCCTTCTTTTCTGTGGCCTTCTGCTCTCTGTTTCCCTCGTTTTTCGTGCCCTTCTGCCCTCTGTTTCCCTCGTTTTTTGTGGCCTTCTGCCCTCTGTTTCACTCATTTTCCCCTTGTTTTTTGTGTCCTTCTGCCCTCTGTTTCCCTCTTTTTTTGTGGCCTTCTGCTCTCTGTTTCACTCGTTTTCCCCTTGTTTTTTGTGCCCTTCTGCCCTGTTTCACTCGTTTTCCCCTTGTTTTTGTGCCCTTCTGCCCTCTGTTTCCCTCGTTTTTTGTGCCTTTCTGCCCTCTGTTCCACCCGTTTTCCCCTTGTTTTTGTGCCCTTCTGCCCTCTGTTTCACTTGTTTTCCCCTTGTTTTTTGTGCCCTTCTGCCCTCTGTTTCCCTTGTTTTTTGTGCCTTTCTGCCCTCTGTTCCACCCGTTTTCCCCTTGTTTTTGTGCCCTTCTGCCCTCTGTTTCACTCGTTTTCCCCTTGTTTTTCGTGCCCTTCTGCCCTGTTTCCCTTGTTTTCTGTGGCTTTCTGCTCTCTGTTTCACTCGTTTTCCCCTTGTTTTGTGCCCTTCTGCCCTTTGTTTCCCTAGTTTTTCTTGCCCGTCTGCCTCTGTTTCACTCGTTTTTTGTGGCCTTCGGCCCTCTGTTTCACTCGTTTTCCTCTTGTTTTCTGTGCCCTTCAGCCTTCGGTTTCCCTCTTTTTATGTGAGCTTCTGCCCTGTTTCACTCGTTTTCCACTTGTTTTTCGTGCCCTTCTGCCCTCTGTTTCCCTCGTTTTTCATGCCCTTCTGCCCTGTTTTTTGTGGCCTTCTGCTCTCTGTTTCACTCGTTTTCCCCTTGTTTTTTGTGCCCTTCTGCCCTGTTTCCCTTGTTTTTTGTGGCCATCTGCCCTGTTTCACTCGTTTTCCCCTTGTTTTTCGTGCCTTTCTCCCCTCTGTTTCCCTTGTTTTTTGTGCCCTTCTGCCCTCTGTTTCCCTCGTTTTTTGTTTGTGCCCTTCTGCACTCTGTTTCCATCGTTTTTCGTGCCCTTCTGCCCTCTGTTTCCCTAGTGTTTCGTGCCCTTCTGACCTGTTTCCCTAGTTTTTTTGTGCCTTTCTGCCCTCTGTTCCACCCGTTTTCCCCTTGTTTTTGTGGCCTTCTGCCCTCTGTTTCACTCGTATTCCCCTTGTTTTGTGTGCCCTTCTGCCCTGTTTCTCTTGTTTTCTGTGGGCTTCTGCTCTCTGTTTCACTCATTTTCCCCTTGTTTTGTGCCCTTCTGCCCTCTGTTTGCCTTGTTTTTTGTGGCCTTCTGCCCTCTGTTTCACTTGTTTTCCCATTGTTTTTTGTGCCCTTCTGCCCTCTGTTTCCCTCGTTTTTTGTGGCCTTCTGCTCTCTGTTTCACTTGTTTTTTTTGGCCTTCTGCTCTCTGTTTCACTCGTTTTCCCCTTGTTTTTTGTGCCCTTCTGCCCTCTGTTTCCCTTGTTTTTTGTGCCTTTCTGCCCTCTGTTCCACCCGTTTTCCCCTTGTTTTTGTGCCCTTCTGCCCTCTGTTTCACTCGTTTTCCCCTTGTTTTTTGTGCCGTTCTGCCCTCTGTTTCCCTAGTTTTTTGTGCCTTTCTGCCCTCTGTTCCACCCATTTTCCCCTTGTTTTTGTGCCCTTCTGCCCTCTGTTTCACTCGTTTTCCCCTTGTTTTTCGTGCCCTTCTGCCCTGTTTCCCTTGTTTTCTGTGGCCTTCTGCTCTCTGTTTCACTCGTTTTCCACTTGTTTTGTGCCCTTCTGCCCTCTGTTTCCCTCGTTTTTCATGCCCTTCTGCCTCTGTTTCCCTCGTTTTTTGAGGCCTTCTGCCCTCTGTTTCACTCGTTTTCCCCTTGTTTTTTGTGCCCTTCTGCCCTCTGTTTCCCTCGTGTTTCGTGCCCTTCTGACCTGTTTCCCTTCGTTTTTTTGTACCTTTCTGCCCTCTGTTCCACCCATTTTCCCCTTGTTTTTGTGGCCTTCTGCCCTCTGGTTCATTAGTTTTTCCCTTGTTTTTTGTGCCCTTCTGCCCTGTTTCCCTTGTTTTCTGTGGGCTTCTGCTCTCTGTTTCACTCATTTTTCCCCTTGTTTTGTGCCCTTCTGCCCTCTGTTTGCCTCGTTTTTTGCGGCCTTCTGCCCTCTGTTTCACTTGTTTTCCCATTGTTTTTTGTGCCCTTCTGCCCTCTGTTTCCTCGTTTTTTGTGGCCTTCTGCTCTCTGTTTCACTTGTTTTTTTGGCCTTCTGCTCTCTGTTTCACTCGTTTCCCCCTTGTTTTTTGTGCCCTTCTGCCCTCTGTTTCCCTCGTTTTTTGTGCCTTTCTGCCCTCCTGTTCCACCCGTTTTCCCCTTGTTTTTGTGCCCTTCTGCTCTCTGTTTCACTCGTTTTCCCCTTGTTTTTCGTCCCCTTCTGCCCTGTTTCCCTTGTTTTCTGTGGCCTTCTGCTCTCTGTTTCACTCGTTTTCCACTTGTTTTGTGCCCTTCTGCCTCTGTTTCCCTCGTTTTTCGTGCCCTTCTGCCTCTGTTTCCCTCGTTTTTTGAGGCCTTCTGCCCTCTGTTTCACTCGTTTTCCCCTTGTTTTTTGTGCCCTTCCTCCCTCTGTTCCCCTCGTTTTTTGTGCCGTTCTGCCCCGTTTCCCCCGTTTTTCGTGCCCTTCTGCCCTCTTGTTTCCCTCGTTTTTTGTGGCCTTCTGTCCTCTGTTGCACTCGTTTTCCCCTTGTTTTCCGTGCCCTTCTGCTTCCCTCTTTTTTTTGTGGCCATCTGCCCTGTTTTCACTCCTTTTCCCCTTGTTTTCGTGCCTTTCTGCCCTGTTTCCCTTGTTTTTGTGACCTTCTGCTCTCTGTTTCACTCGTTTTCCCCTTGTTTTGTGCCCTTTTGCCCTCTGTTTCCCTCGTTTTTTGTTTGAGCCCTTCTGCACTCTGTTTCCCTAATTTTTCGTGCCCTTCTGCCCTCTGTTTCCCTCGTGTTTCGTGCTCTTCTGCCCTCTGTTTCCCTCGTTTTTTGTGCCTTTCTGCCCTCTGTTCCACCCGTTTTCCCCTTGTTTTTGTGGCCTTCTGCCCTCTGTTTCACTCGTTTTCCCCTTGTTTTTTGTGCCCTTCTGCCATGTTTCCCTTGTTTTCTGTGGCCTTCTGCTCTCTGTTTCACTTATTTTCCCCCTTGTTTTGTGCCCTTCTGCCCTCTGTTTCCCTCGTTTTTCGTGCCCTTCTGCCCTCTGTTTCCCTCGTTTTTTGTGGCCTTCTGCCCTCTGTTTCACTCGTTTTCCCCTTGTTTTTCGTGCCCTTCTGCCCTCTGTTTCCCTTGTTTTTTGTGGCCTTCTGCTCTCTGTTTCACTGTTTTTTTTTTGGCCTTCTGCTCTCTGTTTCACCCGTTTTCCCCTTGTTTTTGTGGCCTTCTGCCCTCTGTTTCACTCGTTTTCCCCTTGTTTTTTGTGCCCTTCTGCCATGTTTCCCTTGTTTTCTGTGGCCTTCTGCTCTCTGTTTCACTTGTTTTCCCCTTGTTTTGTGCCCTTCTGCCCTCTGTTTCCCTCGTTTTTCGTGCCCTTCTGCCCTCTGTTTCCCTCGTTTTTTGTGGCCTTCTGCCCTCTGTTTCACTCGTTTTCCCCTTGTTTTTCGTGCCCTTCTGCCCTCTGTTTTCCCTTGTTTTTTGTGGCCTTCTGCTCTCTGTTTCACTGTTTTTTTTTGGCCTTCTGCTCTCTGTTTCACTCGTTTTCCCCTTGTTTTTTGTGCCCTTCTGCCCTCTGTTTCACTCGTTTTCCCCTTGTTTTCTGTGCCCTTCTGCCCTCTGTTTCCCTTGTTTTTTGTGCCTTTCTGCCCTCTGTTCCACCCATTTTCCCCATGTTTTTGTGCCCTTCTGCCCTGTTTCACTCATTTTCCCCTTGTTTTTTGTGCCCTTCTGCCCTCTGTTTCCCTCGTTTTTTGTGCCTTTCTGCCCTCTGTTCCACCCATTTTCCCCTTGTTTTTGTGCCCTTCTGCCCTCTGTTTCCCTCGTTTTTTGTGGCCTTCTGCTCTGTTTCACTTGTTTTTTTTGGCCTTCTGCTCTCTGTTTCACTCGTTTCCCCCTTGTTTTTTGTGCCCTTCTGCCCTCTGTTTCACTTGTTTTCCCCTTGTTTTTTGTGCCCTTCTGCCCTCTGTTTCCCTCGTTTTTTGTGCCTTTCTGCCCTCTGTTCCACCCGTTTTCCCCTTGTTTTTGTGCCCTTCTGCCCTCTGTTTCACTCGTTTTCCCCTTGTTTTTTGTGCCGTTCTGCCCTCTGTTTCCCTAGTTTTTTGTGCCTTTCTGCCCTCTGTTCCACCCATTTTCCCCTTGTTTTTGTGCCCTTTTGCCCTCTGTTTCCCTCGTTTTTTGTGCCTTTCTGCCCTCTGTTCCACCCGTTTTCCCCTTGTTTTTGTGCCCTTCTGCCCTCTGTTTCACTCGTTTTCCCCCTTGTTTTTTGTGCCGTTCTGCCCTCTGTTTCCCTAGTTTTTTGTGCCTTTCTGCCCTCTGTTCCACCCATTTTCCCCTTGTTTTTGTGCCCTTTTGCCCTCTGTTTCACTCGTTTTCCCCTTGTTTTTCGTGCCCTTCTGCCCTGTTTCCCTTGTTTTATGTGGCCTTCTGCTCTCTGTTTCACTCGTTTTCCACTTGTTTTGTGCCCTTCTGCCCTCTGTTTCCCTTGTTTTTCGTGCCCTTCTGCGTCTGTTTCCCTCGTTTTTTGAGGCCTTCTGCCCTCTGTTTCACTCGTTTTCCCCCTTGTTTTTTGTGCCCTTCTCCCCTCTGTTTCCCTCGTGTTTCGTGCCCTTCTGACCTGTTTCCCTCGTTTTTTGTGCCTTTCTGCCCTCTGTTCCACCCGTTTTCCCCTCGTTTTTGTGGCCTTCTGCCCTCTGTTTCACTCGTTTTCCCCTTGTTTTTTGTGCCCTTCTGCCCTGTTTCCCTTGTTTTCTGTGGGCTTCTGCTCTCTGTTTCACTCATTTTCCCCTTGTTTTGTGCCCTTCTGCCCTCTGTTTGCCTCGTTTTTTGTGGCCTTCTGCCCTCTGTTTCACTGGTTTTCCCATTGTTTTTTGTGCCCTTCTGCCCTCTGTTTCCCTAGTTTTTTGTGGCCTTCTGCTCTCTGTTTCACTTGTTTTTTGGCCTTCTGCTCTCTGTTTCACTCGTTTCCCCCTTGTTTTTTGTGCCCTTCTGCCCTCTGTTTCACTCGTTTTCCCCTTGTTTTTTGTGCCCTTCTGCCCTCTGTTTCCCTCGTTTTTTGTGCCTTTCTGCCCTCTGTTCCACCCGTTTTCCCCTTGTTTTTGTGCCCTTCTGCCCTGTTTCACTCGTTTTCCCCTTGTTTTTTGTGCCGTTCTGCCCTCTGTTTCCCTAGTTTTTTGTGCTTTTTCAGCCCTCTGTTCCACCCATTTTCCCCTTGTTTTTGTGCCCTTCTGCCCTCTGTTTCACTCGTTTTCCCCTTGTTTTTTGTGCTCTTCTGCCCTGTTTCCCTTGTTTTCTGTGGCCTTCTGCTCTCTGTTTCACTTGTTTTTCCCTTGTTTTTTGTGCCCTTCTGCCCTCTGTTTCCCTCTCTTTATGTGCCCTTCTGCCCCGTTTCCCCCGTTTTTCGTGCCCTTCTGCCCTCTTGATTCCCTCGTTTTTTGTGGCCTTCTGTCCTCTGTTGCACTCGTTTTCCCCTTGTTTTTCCGTGCCCTTCTGCCTTCTGTTTCCCTCTTTTTATGTGCCCTTCTGCCCTGTTTCACTCCTTTTCCCCTTGTTTTTCGTGCCTTTCTGCCCTCTGTTTCCCTTGTTTTTTTGTGACCTTCTGCTCTCTGTTTCACTCGTTTTCCCCTTGTTTTGTGCCCTTCTGCCCTCTGTTTCCCTCGTTTTTTGTATGTGCCCTTCTGCACTCTGTTTCCCTCATTTTTTCGTGCCCTTCTGCCCTCTGTTTCCCTCGTGTTTCGTGCCCTTCTGCCCTCTGTTTCCCTAGTTTTTTGTGCCTTTCTGCCTTCTGTTCCACCCGTTTTCCCCTTGTTTTTGTGGCCTTCTGCCCTCTGTTTCACTCGTTTTCCACTTGTTTTTTGTGCCCTTCTGCCATGTTTCCCTCGTTTTATGTGGCCTTCTGCTCTCTGTTTCACTCATTTTCCCCTTGTTTTGTGCCCTTCTGCCCTCTGTTTCCCTCGTTTTTCGTGCCCTTCTGCCCTCTGTTTCTCTCGTTTTTGTGGCCTTCTGCTCTCTGTTTCACTGTTTTTTTTTGGCCTTCTGCTCTCTGTTTCACTCGTTTTCCCCTTGTTTTTGTGCCTTTCTGCCCTCTGTTTTACTCGTTTTCCCCTTGTTTATTGAGCCCTTCTGCCCTCTGTTTCCCTTGTTTTTTGTGGCTTTCTGCCCTCTGTTCCACCCGTTTTCCCCATGTTTTTGTGCCCTTCTGCCCTGTTTCACTCGTTTTCCCCTTGTTTTTGTGCCCTTCTGCCCCTTGTTCCACCCGTTTTCTCCTTGTTTTTGTGCCCTTCTGCCCTGTTTCACTCGTTTTCCCCTTGTTTTTCGTGCCCTTCTGCCCTCTGTTTCCCTTGTTTTTTGTGGCCTTCTGCTCTCCTTTTCACTGTTTTTTTTGTCCTTCTGCTCTCTGTTTCACTCGTTTTCCCCTTGCTTTTTGTGCCCTTCTGCCCTCTGTTTCACTCGTTTTCTCCTTGTTTTTTGTGCCCTTCTGCCCTCTGTTTCACTCGTTTTCCCCTTGTTTTTTGTGCTCTTCTGCCCTGTTTCCCTTGTTTTCTGTGGCCTTCTGCTCTCTGTTTCACTTGTTTTTCCCTTGTTTTTTGTGCCCTTCTGCCCTCTGTTTCCCTCTCTTTATGTGCCCTTCTGCCCCGTTTCCCCCGTTTTTCGTGCCCTTCTGCCCTCTTGATTCCCTCGTTTTTTGTGGCCTTCTGTCCTCTGTTGCACTCGTTTTCCCCTTGTTTTCCGTGCCCTTCTGCCTTCTGTTTCCCTCTTTTTATGTGGCCTTCTGCCCTGTTTCACTCCTTTTCCCCTTGTTTTTCGTGCCTTTCTGCCCTCTGTTTCCCTTGTTTTTTGTGACCTTCTGCTCTCTGTTTCACTCGTTTTCCCCTTGTTTTGTGCCCTTCTGCCCTCTGTTTCCCTCGTTTTTTGTATGTGCCCTTCTGCACTCTGTTTCCCTCATTTTTCGTGCCCTTCTGCCCTCTGTTTCCCTCGTGTTTCGTGCCCTTCTGCCCTCTGTTTTCCCTAGTTTTTTGTGCCTTTCTGCCTTCTGTTCCACCCGTTTTCCCCTTGTTTTTGTGGCCTTCTGCCCTCTGTTTCACTCGTTTTCCACTTGTTTTTTGTGCCCTTCTGCCATGTTTCCCTCGTTTTATGTGGCCTTCTGCTCTCTGTTTCACTCATTTTCCCCTTGTTTTGTGCCCTTCTGCCCTCTGTTTCCCTCGTTTTTCGTGCCCTTCTGCCCTCTGTTTCTCTCGTTTTTTGTGGCCTTCTGCTCTCTGTTTCACTGTTTTTTTTTGGCCTTCTGCTCTCTGTTTCACTCGTTTTCCCCTTGTTTTTGTGCCTTTCTGCCCTCTGTTTTACTCGTTTTCCCCTTGTTTATTGAGCCCTTCTGCCCTCTGTTTCCCTTGTTTTTTGTGGCTTTCTGCCCTCTGTTCCACCCGTTTTCCCCATGTTTTTGTGCCCTTCTGCCCTGTTTCACTCGTTTTCCCCTTGTTTTTTGTGCCCTTCTGCCCCTTGTTCCACCCGTTTTCTCCTTGTTTTTGTGCCCTTCTGCCCTGTTTCACTCGTTTTCCCCTTGTTTTTCGTGCCCTTCTGCCCTCTGTTTCCCTTGTTTTTTGTGGCCTTCTGCTCTCCTTTTCACTGTTTTTTTTGTCCTTCTGCTCTCTGTTTCACTCGTTTTCCCCTTGCTTTTGTGCCCTTCTGCCCTCTGTTTCACTCGTTTTCTCCTTGTTTTTTGTGCCCTTCTGCCCTCTGTTTCCCTTGTTTTTTGTGCCTTTCTGCCCTCTGTTCCACCCGTTTTCCCCATGTTTTTGTGCCCTTCTGCCCTGTTTCACTCGTTTTCCCCTTGTTTTTTGTGCCCTTCTGCCCTCTGTTTCCCTCGTTTTTGGTGCCTTTCTGCCCTCTGTTTCACCCGTTTTCCCCTTGTTTTTGTGCCCTTCTGCCCTCTGTTTCCCTCGTTTTTTGTGGCCTTCTGCTCTGTTTCACTTGTTTTTTTTGGCCTTCTGCTCTCTGTTTCACTCGTTTCCCCCTTGTTTTTTGTGCCCTTCTGCCCTCTGTTTCACTTGTTTTCCCCCTTGTTTTTTGTGCCCTTCTGCCCTCTGTTTCCCTCGTTTTTTGTGCCTTTCTGCCCTCTGTTCCACCCGTTTTCCCCTTGTTTTTGTGCCCTTCTGCCCTCTGTTTCACTCGTTTTCCCATTGTTTTTTGTGCCGTT